>NC_141618.1:37934058-38092808 GCF_047967505.1 Dipteris shenzhenensis | reverse complement strand
TGCAATCCTCTTCGGACACTCTGTAATAAAATGCCCTGGCTTTTTGCAATAGTGGCATTTGCCCTTCTTTTTAGGCTTGCTGCCATCCTGCTTCACACCGGAAGAGGTTGCTGCACTTTCACTTCCCTGCCCAACAGGTGCATGTGTTTTGTTACAGGATGGGGTTTAGGCTTAGTTTTGCCTTTCCCTCTGGACCTAGCATAAAAAGCATCCTCTGCTGCACCAGATCTCAAATCTTTGTTCTTTCGAACCTGCTCTTCCTGCAACAATAAAGAAACCAGCTCCTGAAAGGAAAGTGGCTATGCTGCGTTTCTCAAAGAGAGATTCAAAGAAGTATGAAATGATAAATAAGACGGTGGCAGAGAGCTCAAAGCTGTTTGAACAAGCTGCGTTTCAGGTATAACCTCATCAATGTTTATCAGTTGCTCTCTCAAATCCTGTATTCTGTTCAAGTGAGTCTGCATAGCATCACCTTCCTTCATCTCTAAATGATCCAGCTCCCTTTTCAAAAAGGAGATTTTAGCCTCATTCCTGGCTGCGTATGACCTCTCCAAGGTTAGCCAGGCTGCTCTAGCATCTATGCAAGAGCGAATGTGAGGAATTATCTGTCTTTGCACTGAAAGAGATATAAGAGACATCGTCTGTGCATCTCTCTTGTCCCATCTTTTCTGATCATCTGTCCTAGGAGGAAGTGGAGGTGGTGCCAGTTGCTGATGTCTACCCCCCTGTGGTGGAGTGGCAGGTGCAACTGTGGGAGGCCGAAGCTCGTCACCATTAACATACTCCCAAAGGCCTTTGGCCACCAAGATGTTCTTCATCATGAAGGACCACATCGAAAAATTGGTGCCATCAAGCCTGTCCTCCTTGGACACAATCTGTAACACATCATTTTGATTATGTGCCATTGCGTGCAATCAAAAAGACAAATAAACACTGTATGTGTTCTCACACTGATTGTACCTGCAGCAAATAAAAGAATACCCAAATAACGAAGGTCACCTTATGTGACACTTTTGGATTAAGAATTCTGATTTTTCTGCTGCACAATTACTAATGCATCGAATGTTCTGCTGCTGCATACAACATTGCCCAAAATCTCCCACTGTTGACTGTTAAGTCAATATCAAATGCATTCACCACTGAGAGTACTCAAAGCATATAAATCTGAATATTTAAATTCAGGTCTGCATTATTTCTGAGCACAAAGGCCAACCAAATCCACTCACAAACTGAGTATTTTTGCCCAAGCTTGCATCTGATACTTCACATAATGTTCCTGAGCACAAAGGAATAAAAAGCCCCTTGTTTATCCACCACAAAACTGAGATTCACTCAGTGTGGATCAACAAGTACGAATCTGAGTAAAAAACTCAGAAATCAACAGCATAATTCCTCCTCGGAAACCGTTCTACAGTAGCAAATGATGATTGGCAAAAATCTGAAGTGAATTGCATAAACCCACAGCCAGTGTCTTGCATAAAAACAGATGTTCGCAATGTACTTGCATACGATTGTGAGAGACCTCGAAAGTAGCAGAATGGGCTAGATGCCTGCGTGTGGTGTGTAACACTTTGCCTACTTGGCTGTGCCTGTACGGCCCGCTGCCTGCGTGTCTACTGCCTATAAGGGAAGTCGCAATGCTGGTGCTGCTACCGCTTGTGGTCGCCAAGAAGCCACAGAATAGTGTCGCCCAGCAGGTCGCCCAACACAGAACAGGAAGCGGCCTGTCTAGTAGAAAAAACGGCAGCTTCAGGGTGATCACGAACTGAAGAAATGTATCGCCCAGCAGCAAACGGCCTGTAGCAGCTTTGTCCAACTCGCCCACAGCCAAAACGAAGAGCAGGAGTAGGGTAAAACGACCAGCAACCACTTCGCCCAGCCCACAGCTCAAGTAGAGCAGGTCGCAGGCCTCCAAGAGTTCGCTAGGTGAGGAAAAACGAGCAGGCAGACAGAAACGAACAGCCTACTTCTCACAAATCGTGATCCCCAACAGCAGCCTCAAAAAAAACGACAGGAGCAGCTCCACAAGTAAGAGGGAGAGCAGCAGGAGAGAAGGAGTCACGGCTCCACGTTTCCTCCAAGAGACGACCTCCAAGAATGAAGATGCCAAGAGAAGGAGAACCTGCTCTGATACCAAATGAAGGATACACACTGTGGAAGCACACTGAACAACGATGCAATGATTGGGATATTTTGAAGAATGAAAAGTACAAGGCTTATAAGCCCAGATCCCAAACGGGATAAAATAGTGCTATCTAAGCACACCCCTAACTAAGCACAATGCTAGCTAAGCACAAAGTGCTGTGAACTGAAATAGCTAAATAATAAATGAGATATCATGAGGCCATGTGGGCCCCATGGGTTCGGGGAAAAAAACCTCCAGCTACCGGAGTAAAAAGTGTCCCGAACCACTATAGTGTGATCACTGGCACTCCCGTGGGTGCATACTGACGGTAAAACCCAACAAAAGTTGCCAACACTGTATCTTCATGCCAGACTTATCAATGCAAACCTGATGGAGAGGTATGCCAACTCACCTAGCACCATCACAACTAAATGAAAGTTAGAACAATTCATTCAAGCTGTGGTAGCCAGGCTTCAATGACGGCACACAATTGTTATCCATGTCACTCTATCTAGATTAGCATTATCAAATCTTGGCATTCTAGTATTCAGAAATATTATAGGTAGCATTTAGGATGTTGATGAAATGCTTATAAAATAGTAGGAAAATTTTCAAAGGACTATATGGACTAATTAAAGGCCTTGTCCTCTTGGATCCATTCTCAACTAATCATGATGTTGGATCATGTTATGCCTACAAGCCAGAACCTTAAAAAAATAAACATTAACACCCATTTAGTAAAGTCTTCCAGAGTCATGTGTAATCATTATATCCTTGGTTAGCTTTCCCGTTCAAAAGGAAGAAAAAGGCATTTGGTCACTCAAAATCATGCAAGAATCAAAAGATTACTAATCATATTTATGACTATGGGTCAACGTTTGCTCAGGTGTAGCCCGCAACTATTTTCAGGGCCATTTTGGGACCGCGACGCGATGCGCTTCTGGGTGAATATTTGAATTTTGTGCGGTCTTGCGCTCTCGCCAAAAATTTTCTCGACATCATGAATTCACACTAGCATAATAATGAGATGCAATCTTATCATGGTCAATAGCGCAGAGCTCAGCACATGGCACTATATGCATTTACTCATGAGCACAGAGACTATTGCTCTCTGACTATATCACGCAACATTTGCCTTGCCATGTTTGCTTGCTCAGCTTCGCCATTTGTCATTGTGCAACACAATCTTTTTGTTGCGCTGACCACCATGCTAGTTCGAGCACAACCACGTTGGCTTGACAACAGCACAAAACTTTTGCCTTGCTACTTGTCATTACGCAGCTTCACCATCTAATGCTGCGCAACATAATCTTTTGCTACGCTGACCACCGTGCTAGTTCAAGCAATGATGTTGGCATGGAGAGACCACCACGTTGGCATGAAGACCACCGTGGCAGAGGTCCATATCCGCAACCACCGCGTTGGATGTTGAAGCTATTTTAGTTCTAAACCAAGGAAAATAGTGTTATTTCAGAGATATTTTAGTCGTATTACTCCTTATGCAATAATTTCTCAACCACCACACACGTTCTTGGAGCTATTTTAGTTCCAAGCTAAGAAAAATGTAGACATTTACAATTTAGTATCATTTCCTTGCAACCACCGCGCTAGTTATTAGAGTTATCATAGTTTTAAAGCACCGCGCTAGTTATTGGAACCATTTTCGCTACAGTAAGAACAGTTTTTTCAACAATTTCTTGTGAAACGATCCCTATGGTTGCAGTAAAATGTAAACGAGGGCAGAAGTATGCCATTTGTTCTTCATTAGAGCCACTTTCACTACCGAAGTAATAGCCAACAATAGTTTTGGCAATAATGGTACTACATTGAAATTGAAACAAAAGAAATTCCATTAAGAAATTACATCCGAGAGTTTTTGCGATAATAGTTTGACATCGAAATTGAAACAAAATAAATTATATCCGAAGAAAACATTTAACAAAATAGATTACATACAAAGATGCTAGCACTTTATTTTTGTAACACTTCTTTAAGCACTTGTCAACACCACCACCGTGGCAGGACTAGGTGTTACTTTTTGCCCTTGTTAGCACTTTCTTACACTTTTGACCTGGTGCCTTGTATGTAGAGACGATATGAGCACCTCGTAGTGCTATCACAGGTAGGACTTTTTTAAAATTTTGACCTGAAACTCCTCATATGCAGGAGACAATACTAGCACCTCGTAATTGAAACAACCTTTTTCATAGCAACTTCAGAATTCAAGGCACTGGAAAAGGGAACTCAACTCGGAGGTAAGCTCAATCGAGCACGACATTCGACAGTGGGCAGGGAACTCAATATGGTGGTGGTGAGCTCCAGCACATTAACGCATGCTCTCAATGCATTAGAGCTTATCACCAAGTTGAGTTCCTTCCCCAGTGTGAAAGGTTGTGCGCAATTACGAGAGGCTCAACACCAAGTTGAGTTCTCTCCTAGTGCCTCATGGAACAACAACGACCCATTTCCCTTGGCTCCCCATCCTACAACATGGTTGGTCATGAGGTTTTTGTTTCAAGTCTTTCAAGGAATTGCCTTCATCATAGCAACTTCTTTCTTGAGACACTGAAAGGGTTATCAAAGAATTGCTTCTTTTAAGGCACCACTGGCAGAGAGAACTCAACGACGACCCATTTCTCTTAGCTCCCCATCCTGCAACTCCCTTGGTTATGGCTATGGCTGGTGGAGTGTTGCAGGATGGAGAGCCAAGGCAAACAATGGATCCCATGACTTAGACAACATTATGAAGTGGCATCGAGGTTGCAGCATTTCTCTGCCCTTAAGGCCTTTATATAGCTAGACTTGCCGCCCTCCTACTCTTTCCCCCTTCGTTTCTTGTGTCAATTGTGCGACTCTGTGTGCCTATCATTGCTAAGAGCACACAATCCACCAACTGGATTTTGCTGGTAGCCTAGCCTAGCATAGGCAGTCATCCACATCATCGTCTAGCCACGACATGCAATTAGATGGTTGCCATGCTAGAATTTTAAGTCATTAGAGCCAAGATCTTGTGTCAGTTGTGCAACTCTGGATACCTATCATTGCTAAGAGCACACAATCCACCAGTTGGATTTTGCTGGTAGCCTAGCCTAGCGTAGGCAGTCATCTACATCATCGTCTAGCCATGACATGTGATTAGATGGTTGCCATGCTAGAATTTCTTGATCATCGAAGCCAAGATCATGATAATTCAATAGGATGAGGGGGGGGGAGCGGTGGCACATACACCTAGCTTTGCTAGTAGCCCAGCCTAGCGTAGGCGGTCATATTCATCATCAACTAGCCATGACGTGCGATTAGATGGTTGCCATGCGAGAATTTCTCGTTCATCGGAGCCAAGATCATAATAATTCAATGGGATGATGGGGGAGGAGCAGTGGCACATACACCCAGCTCTGTTGGTAGCCCAGCCTAGCATAGGTGGTCGGATACATCATCGCCTAGCCATGATGTGCAATTAGATGGTTGCCATGGGAGAATATCTCGGTCATCGGAGACAAGATCATAAAATAATTCAATGGGATGAGGGAGGAGGAGCGATGGCACATACACCCAACTTTGCTCTGGTAGCCCAGCCTAGTGTAGGCGGTCATATACATCATCATCTAGCCATGATGTGCGATTAGATGGTTGCCATGGGAGAATTTCTCAGTCATCGAAAAATGTTAATCTGGTGGCTTGTGAACTAGATGGCCCCTCATGCAAAGTCATTGTGTTAGTATAGTCAACTGAAGAAAGGAAAGATCAAAACAGGACATCAGATTAGCATTGAGTCACTTCATCAAGCTGTAATAACAACAATAGTTCTGATTCTAAACTATTGTTATTATGTACAGCCTGATACACCGACTGAATGCTAATCTATGCTTGTGAACTCGATGGTCCCCCATGCAAAGCCATTGTTATTACAGTCTGATTCCAGCTCAATGCTAATTTGAGCCTGTGAATTAGATGGTCTCTCATGCACAGTCATTGTTATTACAGTCTAATTTCGACTAAATGCTAATCTCAACCTATGAATTAGCCGGTCCCTCATGTAGAGTCATTGTCACTAAAACAAGCTCGGTGGTTGTTTAGGATTAGTATACTGTTTGGGATTTATATTTTTTCTTTTTTGAGATTTATTGATTGGGATTTATTAAAACAAGTGTGGTGGTTATTTGGGATTTACTAAAGGTTATATTTTGTGGGGGTTGTAGTTAATCCTAAACCAACAAAAATGTATTTCATTGCCAATGCCTACCTCCTCTAGCCTTAACTATCATACAACTAACCTATCATATTCATCAATGTAATGTGTGGGGAATCTATCGGTACACAGGTCTTCAAAGATGGTAAAGATCTCACAAGAAGGCTTGATTTGAAATATTAGAATATATGAACAATTACATCTTGGATAGTAGGAGAGCAAACTAGTTTTAAAAGCCGACACATCTCGAGTAAAGTGGTAATTCTAACCGTGTGATATATTCTTACAATCTATCTAGTCATTATTATTACAGTCTGATTTCGGCTGAATGCTAATCTGAGCCTGTGAATTAGATGGTCCCTCATGCACAGTCATTGTTATTATAGTCTGATTCCGACTGAATGCTAATCTGAACCTATGAATTAGATGGTCCCTCATGCACAGTCATTGTCTAAAACAAGCTCAGTGGTTATTTAGAATTAGTATACTGTTTGGGATTTGCATTTTTCCTTGTTTGGGATTTATAGATTGGGATTTACTGAAACAAGCACGGTGGTTGTTTGGGATTTACTAAAGGTTGTATTTTGTGGAGGTTGCAGGTAATCCTAAACCAATACAAATGCATTTCGTTGCCAGTGCCTACCTCCTCTAGCCTTAACTGGTGTTTGAGTTGATCCAATCACGATTGCATGATGTTCCAACCATCGAGCTGGTTTAGGACAATCACATTAAGTCCAAGCCAACCTGGCTCTGATATTTGAGTTGAACCAGCCACACGGTTGCATGATATTCCAACCTCCGGGTTAGTTAAGGACAATCACATAACTGGTATTTGAGCTGACCGAACCACGATTGCATGATGTTCCAACCACCGAGCTGATTTAGGACAATCACATTAAGTCGAAGCCAGCATGGTTCTAGTATTTGAGATGAACCAGCCACACGGTTGCATGATATTTCAACCACCGGACTGGTTTAAGACAATCACATTAAGTCCAAGCCAGCCTAGTAAACTATCCCAAAGCTCAATCACAAACAACCACCGGACTTATTTAGGCAACCACTGATCTGCATTGTATCAAGAAATAAAACAAGTAAATTATCCCAAAGCTCAGTCACAAGCAACCACCAGGATGTTTTAGGCAACCACTTATTTGCATTGTATCAAGCATGTGTATGATGTGCTTGTCAAACATCTTATATCCCGTTTGCTTTCTACAGATGTTCTTTTGTTATTTGGAGATACTTGAGAGATGCACGAAGAGTTGAAGCAATGCTTGATCATCCCAATCCGAGTAGTCTATGCGCTTCAACAAAATGCAAGAAAAGGAGAGACAGACTAAGTGTAGAAGTCATTGCAATAGTGGAGACGGTTTGGCACAAAAATACAAGGTGTTGGTAGGGAACTTTAGAGTGCAGGCTAAAGCTTGTGAAGACTCGAGAATGGTATTTACCTGAATGGCATGATGTTGCTTCCTCGAATGCTACCACCAATCATGAAATCACAACTCATTTTCTTCGCTCTAATGGCAATGATCGAATGCGTGTATCTGCAAAAACTGCTTCTTGTTGCTCTACAAGAAGTGTTCTGCTCCTTGTGCCCTGACCAAGCTTTTCAGCTATTCTAGATTACTCGGTTGCATGTATGTATAGAACAAAATTTTGATGTTTTTAAATAAATTGCTATATCCTATAGTCTTCAGGATGCATGCTTCACATGCAACATAGCACTTGTAATGCTTTAATGGTCTCGTTCCAAATCCTTATTCCATAATTTTTTGCTCTCATGTTCAAGTTTGGAATGTGTACTACAACTTAAAGAAAAAGTTTTTCGAATTACGTTGAGCAATGCATAAGTTATGGATCATGCAAGATACCCATATACATAAAAGTCCCTGAACCTCACAAAAAATAGCTACACCCAAGCAAACAATGACCCCTATGGTTAGAAGTGATTGAGTATAAAGTGTATCAAATTTCTTGTTGTAAAAAGCTTGGTATCAATCATATCCTCCCATGATCCATAAAACACTACTCACTGGCTCTAATTCCCATAACATCCACCAAGAAAGAATTATCCATGGCATCTTCCAAGCAAATCTTATATCATAAGAAACATAGCATCTCTCTTTTTAAATGAAATAAAATCCAAAGGAAGTTCCACAAGGCATTCTCATTTAACAATTTTCTTAATCAATCCGGTATTGGTCCACTTCCAATACCTTTGCTATACTATCCAAATTGGAGCCCAAGAATTAAAGAATCATCCAATATATATTTTTCCAATAGGACTTCTGTCTTAAAAGGTTCTTCTCCCATGAACAATAGTCATAATTCTGCATTATGAGTCGCTCATAACAATGGCGAGTCTCCTTTCTCTTCAAACAATGCTAAAGGATTAGCTTTACCGTCCTCTTACATAGTCATATGCCCAAAGGGAATATTCGTGCATATATCATTAATGGCTCTCAACCAAGTCTCTCCAAAGTAATAGTTTCTTAGAACAAGGTTTTAAAAAATCTTTTGATCCACTTGCTCCAAAAGCTAGAATCAAAGGAATCTATAATGTATAGTTAATCCCAAAGTGACGCATAGTAATCTATATATAAATCTAAGGGTCTCATGAATCTCATGATATAATAGAATAAACTTGAGAGCAAGAATGAGTAGAATATTTTAATAATTAATTCATAAGGAGAGTTTAGCATTCCGACTAAAAGAGAGATGCATGCGTGCGTGCGTACATGTGTGTGTGTGTGTGAGAGAGAGAGAGAGAGAGAGGCCCCTTGCTTGGTGAGTACTTTTTGTAAAATAAACACAAATAGAGTTCACCAAAACAATGTGTGTCTTAGGTGCTCGTGCATGTGCAAGTGTACATGCATCTATGCATACACATAGATACATACATACATCATTTTTCCATGTAGAGCTAATAGAATAACACATATTTCTATTAAAAAGAAAAAAATAGATATGCTTAGGGAGGTATTCAAATTTTAAACCTTTTAATGACACATGTATTTACAATGGAAACATATTTTGAGCTTCTCAAATTTAGAGATTACAAGTATTTCAAATCTTTTAATGACATAGGTATTTACAATGGAAACATATTTTGAGACTCTCAAACTTACAGATTACTTGTACAAGCTTCATAAATGAGGTATCTCTTCTTTTGATATCCCTTATGTAAGGAACCAATTCATTTGTTATGAGGAACATTCTAGTTTATAACATTTTGTTATAAGATTATCATATGTGATATCCCTTATATAAGGAACCTATTCATTATTCAATGCCCACTAGCCTTTACCAAAATTATAATAATACGTGCATTATATCTATGAAGTACTACTCTACATTAAAGAAGCATCTTTAAAAGGCAACTTGTACTAGTCAAACCTCATTAAACCAATAGCTCATCCAAACAAATCACATTCTTCAGAATTTCTGTGTTATTATTACACAAAGTTGATCGACTCTATGGCTGATCGATTTAAAAAGCATAGCTTTGGGCCACTAACATCATAGTTTCGCCTCTTTAAGGGTGGGTTGTCGCATCCACTCATGTACAAATTCGAACTTCCTGCACAAATGGCAAGGGTAGACAAAATCTTTGCTCCACGTATATATGAGAAGATATCAGCGGCGAATATTTGGATCATGATTAACTTTCCAAAATAGTTTTACATCTAGTCAACACTAATGCAACTTCAAAAAAAATAATTCGTTAGGAATGGAAATATTGGACTTTCAGACTATAGTCTGTACAAACTTCACGAGCTACCTTTTTCCCCAAAAGAAAACTCAGGCTCAGAAGTTAGGGATGCACACTCGCAAAACATACAAGAAAGCAAAACCTTGGCCATGAGCATGCTTTTATTTTAAAAACCCTGTCCCTCTATGGGGACATTTTACCAAATGGGCACCCTCTGAGAAAGAGTGAAAAAAGCATACAACTCTTTCTCTAGTTGCACAACTCTTCATAGCAAAATAGCCCAAGGAAGACCTAGCTAAGTCCCGCACCTTGTGGGTAAGGTTTTTAATAATGAGGAGTGAGCCGATTAGCTTCAAGCAAGGCTTTTATTCAGCACATAATAGCCATGAAGTTGGATAAATATACTGAATGAAAATATTCTAATTACATACAGAGTTTGAACCTGTACCTTAAGGCCTGACTTCGAAAATGCACAACAACCGGAAGGTCTACTTTTCTTGAATGCTTATGTACATTGCTTTTGTATTCAACAGCTTCAAGCCTCAGCCTTTTTAGTTTGTGCACCTTTTTTATTCCGTCAATGTTGTCACTTGGGATGAAGAGAAGGATACTGTTTTCAACATTGTACTAAAGACATGTATCTATTAATGGGGGCTTGTACATTGCAGGCATTTGCCAACACAGTTACAAACCCCCATGACAAAAGTAAACAGAGGACTGACAAATTTGTGCGAATTACCCTCAAGTCTAAAGAAGCTTCATAAACCTTTTTTACATTGTCCTTGGCAAAACTGGTAGCTACTGACATCAAATCCCATCTGAAGGACTCTGCTTGACAACGAATAATACCTTGCAATTCTGTGCTCAAGTACAACACCCTCTCGTTTCTGGTAGCTGGCTTTCTCCCCTTTGAGAACAGATACCTTCCTTTAGGGGTGAACAAGATCAACGTCAGATGGGGACATGACTGATGTCGCAATTAAATCAGGCTCTTCACGATCTCTTGGGTTCACCGTTCCCTAGATTACAAAAAGTGTTGGCTGCTAACAACTTCAGGACTCTCTTCTTGCACTTGTGATTTCTGCCGTAGCTCTTGAAGTCGCTTCGCACGAAGAGCATCCATCATTTTCCAGGTATCTTCATGAATAACTCTCACCTACATTAATCAATTTAGATTGATAAGATAACTACACTTGTTAACCCGCAAAGCATACAATTTACCACCTTTAGGCATTGAAAAGAGCAAGGCAACCACAACTTACACGCATAGGTCGTGGAGCCCCATATGTAACAAAACCACAATTTCCTGGTTTGAATGTCACTCTGCCAGGCAGTGATGCTCCATATATACCCCAGCGCCCAGTATAAACAAGGGCAGCATACTCATCAGCTGGGGCCGGTTCACTCTGCATCAGTACAGTGGATATACTTCAGGAAAACTAGGCAAACAGGCCCCCAATGAGTTTCCCCGTCAACAATAGGAAACAAGATAAAAAATAAAATTTTCGATCAGTACAATTCCATGAAGTTGAAAATTCTGGACAAATTGGCTTAAAGAACAGGGGCATACTACTATCTAATTCCTCCATTATGCCCAGCAAGAGGAGTAACGGCGTGAAGATATCAAAACATAATAAACAAATTCTTAACGCATTGCTGCATTCAAAGTGTATGAGTTTAGAATGAAGTTAGTGCATGACTATTTCACATTTATATTACTTTCCTAGCTACTAAAATGGCAACTACAAAGCACTTAGGCGACACTGGCTCTCCCAGACTAAACAAGCCTCAAGGGCACCCGAGCATCATGAGCAGAAACTCTTGAGCATCCTTTACACTAATAATTCTTAGGAATTCGAGATTATCCCTAGAAAAGAAGTCTCCATGCCCCATCCAAGACACCAGCATCTCGAAATCCTATGCTGATATTCTGTATGATGTTCCCAATCAGCCCACACCCGACCTGACTAATATTCCTCGCCCCATCAGCTCCACACTGACTACTGAGAGGGAAGGACTGCGGGAGAAGTACAACGGGGAGAAAGTGAGAGAGAGGAGTGACACAATAGATGCGGGTGTGAGGTGATGAGCCACACCACAAACTCATAGGTTTTATTAGGATTAGGTTTTTCACCCTATGACTGTCTTAAGACAGTCATAGGTGTCATATCTTTAATAAAGGGGTGGCAATATGACTTTACCCCAACAACCTCCCACCTAAAGGCCAATGTGCCTAAAGGGGAGAAAAGAATAAAAATTACAGCAATATACAGTTACTGTATTCAAGACCATAAAATAAGAATGGTCTCATCCTAATCCCATGATGTGGCGGCAATGTGCAAACCGCTCTGTAGGCAAGCTCTTAGTGAGCAAATCTGCAGGATTATCATCAGTATGCACTTTCACAAGCTCAAGTCGCTTGTCTTCGAGTACCTACCTGATGAAATGATATTTCACATCTATGTGCTTGGTCTTTTGATGAAAGACCGGATTCTTTGCCAACATGATAGCACTCTGACTATCACAATGCAAAACTGGCATATCTCCTATAATGCCCAAATCTCCCACCAGCCGAGTAAGCCATATTGCTTCCTTGCAAGCTTCAGTGGCTGCAACATATTCAGCTTCAGTAGTTGACAGTGCAACGCATTTCTGCAACTGAGACACCCATGATATAGCACCTCCTGCAAATGTGAAAATATAACCGGTAGTAGACTTCCGGTTATCTGCATTCCCTGCATAGTCTGAATCTGTAAAACCATGCACCAATGCATCCTGCCTACCATAGCATATGCACAAGTCTTTGGTACCCTTGAGATACCTCAAGACACCTTTCACTGCTTCCCAGTGCCGCTTGCCTGGATTTGCCATATACCTGCTGATGACTCCCACCGCAAAAGCAATATCCGGACGAGTGGCAACCATGGCATACATCAAAGAACCAACTGCAAATGCATACGGAACCTTGGCCATTTCAGCCTTATCATCATCTGATCTGGGGCTGTCCTTACTGCTGAGTTTTAAATGTGGAGGCAACAGGGTACTAATAGACTTCCCCCCTCCATTTTAAACCTCTGCAGTACTTTGTCAATGTACTCCTTCTGTGACAGAAACAAAAGTCCCTTGGACCTGTCACGAGTAATCCGCATGCCAAGAATATGGTTTGCATCACCCAAGTCTTTCATGTCAAAAGACTTATGCAGTTGTTTCTTTAAAGCACTAATCTCATGCTGAGATTTACTGGCAATCAGCATGTCATCCACATATAGAATGAGTAGCATCAAACTGCCATCCTTTGCCCGTTTGGTGTACAAGCAATGATCGGTCTCACACCTATGATACCCTTGGGACTGCATGAAGGCATCAAACTTGTTGTACCATTCTCTTGGTGCCTGCTTGAGTCCATACAAGCTCCTCTTGAGCTTACACAGAAGCTGCTCTTTCCCTTTAACAGCATATCCCTCTGGCTGACTCATATAGATCTCATCATGGAGATCTCCGTGAATAAAAGCAGTCTTCACATCCATCTGACATAAATCCATGTCCTCATGAGCAACAAGAGCTAACACCGCTCTCAAAGTAGTCATCTTGACTACAGGAGAAAAGATTTCATCAAAGTCAATGCCCTTCTCCTGCTTAAATCCCTTGGCAACCAATCTGGCCTTATACCTCGGTAAAGCATTTGAATCAACTTTGACTTTGTAAACCCACTTGCATGGCAAAACCTTTCTGCCTGCAGGTAGCTGCACCAAGTCCCATGTATCATTTTGAAGTAGGGAGTCCATTTCTGACTGCATGGCTTTCTCCCACTTCTTTTCCTCTGTTCTTCCCATAGCTTCCTTGAAGCTGGAAGGCTCACCACAATCTGTCAGCATAATAAAATCAGCCACATTATTGGCTCCTGGAACAAACCTGTCAGGAGGCCGTTGTACACGGGTGCTCCTCCTAACGAAATGTTCCGGATTAGGCTGCTGTCTAGCTTGTTCGTCATGCATGACGGGTGGCTGTACCACCATATCTGGCTGTTCTACAGCCCCATTTGCTGGCATATTCAGTGGTGCATCATTGGCAAAATTATCTGGCTGATTTTCAGCCTGTATACCCTCTTGAACAGGGTTATCTGCAGCAGCCTGCTGCTGCATATTAAGGGGCATTCTTTGCTGTCCGACATCATCATAAACAACCCTCCTGGATTCCACAGGTTGCACGGGTTCTTTGTGTACACTATCCTCTTTAAAGATGACATCATTGCTGCGTATAATCTTCCGTTTAACGGGATCCCATAACCTGTACCCCATTTCACCTTCGTCACCATAACCCATAAAGATGCATCTGGAAGACTTTGGCTCCAGTTTGGTGCGCAGTTCTTTGCGTATATGAGCAAAGCACTCGCAGCCAAACACACGTAAGTGCTTATATGAAGGTGGCTTGCCAGACCACACCTCTTCTGGCACTTTCAACTCCAAAGCCTTGTTAGGCGACCTGTTGATTATGTGAACTGCTGTTTGCACGGCTTCTGCCCAAAAGCCATGGGGCAATGCAGCATAAGACAACATACATCGAACCTTCTCCTGAATAGTTCGATTCATCCGCTCCCTTACACCATTTTGAGATGCATTATGAGGGGCTGTGAGTTCCTATTTAATGCCCTTAGCTTCGCAAAACTGTACAAAAGCATTTGACACATACTCACCCCCATTATCGGATCTGAGGCATTTCAACCTGCGACCTGTCCGATTCTCAACCTGAGCGACAAACTTCTTGAAAACATCTAAGGCATCGCTCTTATGCTTCAAGAAATAGACCCACACTTTGCGTGTGGCATCATCAATAAAAGTAATGAAATACTTTGCACCCCCTAGTGATTTTGGCAGCTCGGTTATGGCAACAACATGATTACCTACACTGGTAACATAAAGAGGGTACAAGGTATCACTCTTAAAACCCTCAGCCACTACAACCTGGCCATCAGTAATCACCCATTTGGAATCCCCAAATGTGGTGTGGTAACCACTGTCATCCAACAAGCCAGTGCTAATCAGATTTTTCTTGATTTGCGGCACATGGCGAACACCATCAAGCATAAATATGCGTCCATCAGGGAATACTATCTGTATACTGCCAATCCCTGCAATCTGACATGCATAGTTGTTCCCAAGGTGAACAACTCCATGAGTACCTGTGTAGGAAGTAAACCACTCCCTATGAGGAGTAACATGAAAAGAAGCACCTGAATCCAAGAGCCAGGTGTGCATGTCATGGCCATCAATAACCAAAGTATGTGCAATTACAGCAGAAGAGCATAGAACATCATGTCTGTCACTGTCACTGTCCTCTGCTGCAACATTCACTGCATCCAAGTCATCTACCTTGGCCTTGCCTTTGCCTTTGCTTCCACTGCCTGCATCCTTTGCCTCAGCCTTCTTGGCTTTCTGATCCCTTATAAACTTGAAGCACTTAGACTTCACATGTCCCTTTTTGCCACAATAAAAGCATTCAATATCCTTTTTGCCACGGGACTGACTGCGGGATTTGGACTTACTAGCAGATCTCCCCTTCTGCTGAGTCCTGCCTCTTTCCTGTACCTGCAAAGCATTTGAAGACTTGCTGCCCGCATTATTCTTCCTGCTCATCTCCTCCATGAGGAGAGAGCTCTCTACATCAGCATAGATAAGAGTGACATTTGAATTAGACAGGGTGGTCTTGAAAGTGTCCCAACTCTCAGGGAGGGTACACAACAAGAAAGTAGCCTTGAACTCCTCATCAAGATTCAACCCCTGTGCAATCAGCTGTGTAAAGATGGCATTGAACTCACTCAAGTGTGAGGTCATAGCTGTACCTTCCTTCATGCGAAGATCAACCAGCTTCTTCAACCAATACACCTTACTGGCTGAACTCTTTTGGGCATACAACTCAGCTAGCCTCTGCCATACGCCATAAGAGGTCTTTTCAGCCTAAACATTGTACACAAGAGAATCACTGAGAGTAAGCATGATAGCAACCCTCGCAAACAAATCTAGCTCCTCCCA
Organism: Dipteris shenzhenensis; assembly: GCF_047967505.1. Lineage (NCBI taxonomy): Eukaryota > Viridiplantae > Streptophyta > Polypodiopsida > Gleicheniales > Dipteridaceae > Dipteris > Dipteris shenzhenensis. Next base: position 38,076,747 of record NC_141618.1, on the reverse strand, counting down.
TTCATCATCTGACATCCCAGATGGCTTGACACCCTTCACCCTTATGGGCTTAGAAATCTTCTTAAGCAGAAGTACATTCAAACACTGTTCTGCCCATAATGCATAATTGTGTGCCCCTTCCAATTTCTTTATGTTCAGAATTGATGATTCACTTCCCCCTGATGCCATATCAGATAAGGAAAGTACCTGACTCCCTGTAAGTCAAAAAAGACTGAATAAAATTCTGATTTCTCAGAAAAAACCTGCTCTATCAAGAGCCAGGAGCACTCACAATAGTGCTGTTTTTACTGTCAAAAAAACATCTGCAGCAAAACATAAAAAATTTCCCTCCAGTTATTGTACCTTCTGACACACTGTACCGTGCTCAAATAGGCATAAAACAGTAATTTCAGAATGCTGCAGCTGTTCCACAAGTGCTTTAACAGTGCATCATCAGCTGACGAAGCACAAAACACTGCTGTCCTGATCACTTCTCCCACCTCAGATGAGGTATTGCACTGATTTTATATGCATAAACCACTTGTCATACACTGTTTTGTTCACTGAAAAAGAGGCTCCAGACACTTCAGCCTGTCACAAACCTGCAAGAGAAAATGGGACAAATCCCAAGCAATCACCCTTCTGCCAAGGGGATAAAAGGCATCTGAAGGTCTCAAACAGTAACCCAAGTGCTCTCAAGCAAAATCTGGGCAAAAGCCCCTTGATTTGACACCTGTACCAAGTGAAAAACACCTCAACACTGAGGTAGCATACAAAATGCAGCGCTCTCCTGGCACTTTCACCTGACAATGCAATACATAAACAGCCCTGTGTACACAATAACAACACAGATCCCAACGTACAAACACTGAAGAGAAAATCTTTTGAGCACTGTCAACGATGGACAGTTAGGGACCGAGTAAACTCGATACGCCCTAGCCAAGCGTGGCTCAACTGAGATTTTCCAAGGTGTCGTACACAAAATGTGACCTGCAGAAATGTCACTGAATACACTGCGGAAACAAGACCAATGTGGGCTCCCTGGCTCCACACTGCCTCAAGGCATACACTGCATAAGCTTCCAAGCAAAAGCCCTTTGAAAAAGTCACCCAAAAGCTGAGATTTGCACTCAGCAAAAGCATAAAAGTCCTCTGCAAAATCAAGGCATTACCTTCCCGAAACAAGATAACTGTGCAACCACCACACACTGTGGTATTAGTCACCTCAAGCACGAGGGACAAGAGTGTACTTGTTGTACCTCAAAAAAAAACACAGTTTGAAGAACTGAACAGCCGGGAATGCTCTCTCTTTTTCTTCTTTCCCCAAAGAAAACTGCTGTACTTTCTGTACTTTTTGTACCTGTGTACCTGTGCAGGGTACCACTGTACCTGCTGTACTTGTGCAGGGTACAGATCCAAAGGAAAAAAAAAATTCAAAATTGTACTTCCCTGATGCAGCTCCCTGACACAGCTCGTACGGTGGCGTCCGTACAGTACGGACGCCTGTACGGAGTCCGTACGGCGGTACGGACGGCCGTACGTCCGTACAGGAGCTCCCTGCACGCCGCCCTGTGCGAGGCCCTAGGCTGCCTGTGCGCTGGTGCTGCGCACTGGCTACTCCCGCTTGGTAGCGGGTAGCAGCTAAGCTAGCAGCAGCTAGCTGCTGCTGTTGCAGCTGCTGGCGCTGCTCCGCGCCGCCGTCCCGCGCTGCCCTGCTGCAGCCCGCGCTGCTGCCCCGTGCTGCCGCCCTAGCTATCCCGCACTGCCCCGCTGCAGCCCGCGCTGCTGCGCAATGCCAAGCTCCGCCCACGCTGCCTGCACGCTGCTGAGGGCACGAGTCTCGAGGGGATAAGGAGGGGTAGAGGGGAGAGGTAGGCAGGAGTGGGGAGGGAGAGATGATGGCTCTGATACCAGTTGAGAGGGAAGGACTGCGGGAGAAGTACAACGGGGAGAAAGTGAGAGAGAGGAGTGACACAATAGATGCGGGTGTGAGGTGATGAGCCACACCACAAACTCATAGGTTTTATTAGGATTAGGTTTTTCACCCTATGACTGTCTTAAGACAGTCATAGGTGTCATATCTTTAATAAAGGGGTGGCAATGTGCCTTTACCCCAACAACTACCACATCCCATCTTAAAGACAACATCAAATTTTCTGCAATGAACAAGCCATACATCACCAGTGCCTTCTAGTAAAACTCCTAATCCGTGGTTGGGAACAATATCTATGCAGCTTCCATTTAAGAGCTCAACACTCATTGTAAATTGCAATGCTAGCATTCCCTGATACCAGAACATCCTCTTCTTCATCTGCATTGCATTGCGTTATTCTAAATCCGAAAAGAGAGGTCATTTTCTAAAATACTAAAGCTGTTCAAGGTCTGAAAATCCAAAGACTTGCTCGGAAGCTGAATAACCCACTTTTAATGTACCAATTGAATGAGATGTAGAGGGTTTTATGAGGTTGATACTAAGATTGACATTGATTTAAAATCATGAAATCAAATACCTGAACTAAAATAATGAATGTATGTAATCTCCTTAGTTCAACGTACAATCACCTCTCCATTCAATGATTTTCAAATAAAATATTCAATTGAGGGTGCAAGGCCATGGCACCTGAGGTAAGCGTGGTGCCTTATTGAAGATGTCCCATATTTCAGCAGCATCAATGTCTAGTTTCTCCAATAGAAAATCTGTAAAAATAATTTCCTCTTTTGATCCATTCTAAGACAGATTAAACATTATTATGAAGATTCAGGAATGCTTACTGCACGCTCACACAAATCCTTTCGAACTCTCTCCTATGTAGCTTCCATTTCAAACCTGCAATAGTCTCCAAAGCTGAACGATATTCTTTGAGAACAGCAGCACACTTTTCCAAGGCATATCGCATGTATTCGTCTCTCAACGCTTGAACTTTTCGACCAAGCTGCATTCAGAAACCCCAAACGTTTTGTACACAAGGAACCTATAATGAAAAACTTAGAGCGTAATTCTAGTTCAGGGAAACCAAGTAAAATATATCATGTGTCTCTTACATGTGTAACAACATCCTGCTCTGTCTCATAATGAAGCTTCCCAAGAGCAGTCATGCCCGTTTGAAGTATGAGGTAATCAGCTATTCCACCTGCTTCTTCAAGTGAAGCCCCCGATATCCAAGAAACATTTTCTTTGCCAAAGATCTGCTCCTCGACAACTCTCGCTGGTTGAGAAGTAAAAGAATTATTAGCACTAGCGTTAATAAAATGAAAAGTAAGCCATATGATGTCAAACACGGACGCGCACGCATGCACGCACACACACACATAAACAAAAAAACAAACAACTGCGACCCATGATGTTGATGTGCATTCCCACAGACAATAATAAAATTGAAACAATCACTTTATGAAAAAAAGAGAAGGTATCGACTATCCATGTATAACAAAATGAAAGACTTAGAACGGCCATCTATTGCAGCATGAAACCCACAATCAACACCTTACTGGTGATTTAGAGCATGAGATTATATCTCAGGTACTTTTCACAGAGGCTGATAAGCGTCTTTTGTGAGATAAAAAGGCTGATCTTTGACATAAGCCACGCGTCAGTATCTTAGGCTTCTAGCCTTGAATGCCTTACTTATTGGAGCACTTTCACATAGCTTTTCTAGCCAAATACATCTAGATGAATCCAAGAACAAGCCCAAATTCATCCGCTGCAGTTTTAACCTCATGAGAGTCAACCATCAGACTTAAAACCATAAATTCCATCACATATACCAGGGACTAGCTACAATAATCTCCCGATTGACATCATGAGTGCCAAATAGTGGGTGTAGACCTCAGTATAAACATATGCTCTCAAACAGTTTTCAAAGGCATCGTACTTTTCACAGAGGCTGATAAGCATCTTATGTGAGATACAAAGGCTGATCTTTGAAATAGGCCACGAGTCAATACCCTAGGCTTCTAGCCTTGAATGCCTTACTTTTTTCTTTTCTTTTTTTTTTCAAAGAAAGGAACCTTCTATTAATGCTGGGAAGATTTCATACAAGACAGCAGCCCCGAAGGTGCTGAGTATGGAAAAAAACCGGAAAAGGATAAAGAAAGAAACCGGCCTGTTCTAGAGAAACCCGGCTCACTACCTAGGGGATCTCTGGAACTAGGGCTAACAGCCAAGTGGGAGGACTATACAGCCAACGAATCCCTAGCGGAGTGAAGATGTAGAAAACACCTGCAAGCCAAGCCTTGCAGAAACAAGCAATAGTCGCCCTGGAGCGTGGAGTCCCACGCTCACAGGTGTAGATGATATCCTACCAAATGGCAACTAAGGTAGCCAAGGGTGGAACCGGGTGCTCTCTCATCACAAGACTACAGCGAGCCACCCAAATGTTCCAAGCCGTGATGCTGGCTACCACCTCCCAAACACTGTCTTCCCTAGGAGAAGGAGGAGCTAGGGTGTCACGGGGGACTGCCTCGTGAAGTGCAATTTGCTGAATGCTCTAACCCTGTATCCAGTAGGCTGGGGAGATCTCATCGATCTGGAACGCGTGTCCTCCCTCTGTCAACCAAGCCACCATCCCCTAGGTGTAGTCTCTGTGAAGACTGCATACGTGTCATGATCCTAAGGGTTCTCATCCAGATCCTCGCTGCGTTATGACAACTCCATATGCAATGCGGGATAGTCTCCAAGACACCATCGGAGCAACAATGGCACTGCCCCTCCACTCGCATCTGCTCCAACCACAGGCCGGGGGCAATCCTCCGTGGGCTGCCAGCCAAAAAGAGATCTTCCTCGGCCGCAAGCTGGACCACAACTGCGTCCACAACCTGGAGCGAACATCTCCGGGCACTCTTTGGGTCACCCAGTGTCTCTTTCTAGAGGGGTCCACCTCGACGAGTCCATCTGAAGTCTCCTGCCAATCCGTGTGGTGTAGGAAAAGAAGGGCACCTCATCCACCGTCTCAGCTAGGCCACCCCTGAAGGGCCAAAACCACTCCCCCGGATCCCACTGGACCTCCCTCAAGGGTCTACCCTCCCATAGCCAAAGGCGCCATCTAGAGGCGTCCTACTCTGAGATACTGGGAGGGTCAATGTGCCACTTCTTCCCCAAGCGTCCTACCACTCTGATCATCTGCCAGTGTATCCCATCAAGACACCCATCCATCTCAGGGTCGCTCCGAGTGAGGGACTAAAGTAGGCCTCCAGGTCCTACTCAGAAGAAGTCGAGGTGAGTCGCTGCATCAATATCCTCAAGGAAACACCAGTACAAAAAAATTGTCCCAACCATCTGTTGTCTCTCCAAATGTGAAGTCCTTCCCACCAGAACTCAAGAATGGCTAAGTCAATCTCAGCCAGAAGTGTGCCTGCTCTACCTTTGCCTCCAACGGAAATCTGATAACTCCTGTCGCCAAACCACACACCAGCTCCTGGCGTGTGGAGCTCAGCTGAAAGTTCACCTCCGCGCCATGGGCATACCAAAGATCTAGTCCCTGTGGTCCCATCCACTCGTCCATCATAAGTATAATCTGATTACCCAAGATAGCATCAAACGAAGGACGGGTGGTGAGAGTGACCATAGAAGGGGGAGCTGAAAGGGGGGGACGGGACGGGACGGGACGGGAGAAACCTTGGAGAGGGAGGGGGAAGTGAAGAGGAGGGGGAGGGGTCTGGGGGGGGGAGGAGGAGGAGGAGGAGGGAGAAGGGCGACCTCAGGCCCCCTGCTGATCAGGCTCGCCGGGGCTTTGAATCGGCTCCTCCGTGGCCCTCGTCGGGCTAGCGTCTGCGGCTTCCGCCATCGCCGCATCTGGAGCTCCTGGGGCTCTCTACTGCTGTAAGGGTGGGTGTGGAGACTGAACCTCCAAAGATGGAGGATCGGCCGGATGGGCAGTGGCCCTTGTCGTTGGAGGAGGTAGCTCCTATTGTTCCTCCTTCGAGGCCACTCAGTCAACGCTATCCCTCTCCCTGCGGTTGGCCCTTTGCCTGCGGCGTTTGTGGGCCTGCTTGCTTTGTGTCCAGTTTCCTTCCGAGGGGGTAACCCATGGAGTCTGAGACTCCTGCTACTCCTGCCTGTGAGGCCGCTGAACACGGGCCTACTGACTCTGTCTACTTTGTGGAGGAGGGAGAGGGAGGCCACGGAGACAATCTCTGGCAACGTGACCCATCTATCTGCACCGAAGGCACTGGCGAAGTGTGCCCCTTCCAGGGTCTCGAGAAGGATCAACTCTGGGAGGGACTCTGGGCTCTTAACCACCAGCCTGATCCTAAGGACTCCATCAACTGCTAGAACTGAGGTACCGACTCTGGCGGGGACTAAGCAATGTGCCAAATGCCTGACCAATGGAAGGGAGGATGGCTCGATACTCCTTGGGGAGCCCTGGGAAGTAGAGTGTGATCAAAAAATGTGGAACATGATGTGTTGTGTCCATGTCCTCCATTGTGAACCCATGATACCATGGAAAGAGAGAGACAAGATGCGGGCCAAGGAGGATGGGTGTTGAGGCAGAGTCGGAGAAGCTCAGCTGGATGAGGAAAACACCTCGTCCATAGATGGTGACCTCCTGTATGTGGCCTCCCTCTAATGCCAAGCTCGCCTAGATCCACTCTCGCGCCTGTCTCTGTGTAGGCGTGCGGCCCACAATTCTGATCACAAGCGCCTTGTCCTCGAGGGACTGAACTGCCTGCTATACATGTTCCTTGTCAGCTAGGGAAAGAAGAACCTTGACCGCTGTGGGATTCGAGGGTGCTGCCATAGAGCCCCTCTAGCCAAACCAAGGGTCACCACCAAGATTCTTCTCTCGCCTTAACAAGCACAAGTGCTCCCGCTACAGGGAGGAAGAAGAAAAGGAGGGTGAGGAAAAAGTGACAAAGAGGGAGGCGAAGCGGGGTGGAGGAGGAGCAAGATAGAGATGGAAGAAGGAGGGCAAGGAGGACGGAAGGCGGAGGAGGAAGGAGGGCGAGAAGGCAAAGAGGGAGAAAATGAGGGGGTGAGAGGGCAAGAGAGCGGAGAGGAGGCGAGAGAGGGGGGGGGGAACCAACGGGGGAGAGGAGGGGGACACGGGGGTGGAAGTGGCGGAGGGGGCGGGGGGCGGAGGTGGAGGAGAAGGCGGCGGAGAAGAAGGTGGCGGGAGCAGGTGGGGCTGGCGGAGATGAAGGTGGCGGGAGATGGAGGTGGTGGGGCTGGCGGAGGTGAGGGAGAAGGAGGCGGAGAAGGAGGCGGAGGAGATGGAGGTGGCGGGAGCAAGAGCGGACAACAGAGGCGGAAGCAGGAGGAGCGGACGTCGGGCAAGGAGGCAGAAGCAACGGGGCGGGCGCAAAAGGGGAGGCGAGAAGGTCAAGGGAGGTGGGGGCAGCGGGGAGGTCAAGGGAGGTAGGGGCGGCAGAAGCAACAAGGAGGTTGAGGGAGTGTGGGGGGGGGAGCAGAGGAGGCGGGCGGGGTGAGGCAACGGGGCAGCCAAGGGGGCACGACAGGAGCTCACAGGGAGCTCAATACCATGCAAAATGAATGCCTTGCTTATTAGAGCACTTGAATCCAAGAACGAGCCCAAATTCATCTGCTGCAGTTTTAACCTTTTGAGAGTCAGCCATCAGACTTAAAACCATAAATTCCATCACATATACCAGGGACTAGCTACAATAATCTCCCAATTGATATCATTAGTGCCCACAATGGGTGTAGAACAATGGGTGTAGACCATAGTATAAACATATGCTCTCAAACAGTTTTCAAAGGCATCCCACAAAATACCCCTCAAAAGCATTATACCTGGAACTACCGTCTTTTCTTGCAAAAGTCATCCATAATACGCACACAGTCACGATTGCAACATCTTCAGGCAGTCCGTCTCAAGTGTGCAAAAGAGTGACCAAGACCTAGCCATTCTCCACCTCAAGTGAAGAGACCTATTTTTGTGTCTATCCAGTCTATATGAGAGTACCATGTAGTCTAAATGCCTTTCGAACAAAAGATAGGAGCGAGATAAGAGCCTTGAACTTTGAAGGCCTCACCTTTCTATAGCATACCTTCTCTTACACTCACAAATACCAAGGCAGCTTATCTGATGATATAATATTCATAGGTTTTGAGCTCTCTCTCTCTCTCTCTCTCTCTCTCTCTCTCTCTCTCTGTGCGCGTGTGCATGTGTGTGTGCGTGCGTGCGTGTGGGTGGGTGGGTGGGTGGTTGCTCTTCAGTTTTTTACTACTGTTTTTGTTAGAAACATGGTGGAGAGAGAGTTAGGGTGTGGGAAAATAATGCTCCAATGAAGACATGAAGAAGGATTTCATTCATCCATCAAGTATGACAAGACAAGTGAAGTACAAGCCTTATGTAGGCTACTCACACACACACACTAGCACCTAGTGCATATGGGATAAGTCCCATGATGACACGTGGCACTCACACAAGATTCACACACATAAACTAGTACTAGATCACCTAGTACTACACACTAACACACTCTTTGACTATGATATCTCCAACACCCCCCTTCAGAGCAAAGAGGTGTGAGACCCAACACGCAAGAGTAGACCGATCCCTCCTCCACCGCAATACTGCAAAGAGCAAGTCCATGTTGCCTCAACTTGAGCGTAACATTCCTTCCCTCTTCAGGCATCAGCGTCCTCGATGATAAAGTCTGGGAACACTCTCCGCAACTAGTATACGGATTCCCAGGTAGCTTCTGATAGAGGTAAACCATGCCATGCGACCAACACCGTGGGTATCTTCCAATTGTGTACTTGCATTATTCCTCGGTCCAAGATTCTTGTTGGTTTGTGTCCTGCATTATCCTCTATCTCCTGAAACAAAACAACACCTCGATTAGTAAGTCACATGTATGTAAAAATTCCTTTAAACGAGAAACATGAAACACTGGGTGCACCTTACAACCCTGTGGTAATTCTAATTTATAGGCCAGCTTGCCTATTCTTTTCAGAATTAACCACAGCCCAGAATATCGGGGTGATAACTTAGCACACTCTCCTGTAGTCAAAGTGCGAAGGAACTATGAGAAAAACTTTTTCTCCCTCCTTAAATTCTCTAACAGATCTGTTTACATCCGCATACGCCTTAGCTCTATCCATAGCTTAGCGGATGTTAGCTCTCGCAAGTGCTAGCATCTCCCGCATCTGAACCACAAAGTTCGCGGCACTAGGCACTTTCTGAGATACTCCAACTCTAGTTGGATTTGCTGGTCTATAACCATAGTTCAACTCAAACAGACTGAACCCTGTAGAGGAATGTTTTCTATCATTGTAGGCAAATTCTAACAATGGCAACCATTTGTCCCACGTATGTTGCCTCAATGAAACATATGCTCTAAGCATATCCTCTAAAATTTGGTTGATTCTTTCTGTCTAACCATCCATTTCTAGATGATTCCCACTACTCATTCCTAACTCAATCCTTAGTGTCTCAAACACTGCAGTCCAAAAATGACTGGTAGCTGTCTGACACTATGGATTTGGGTAATCTATGCAAACGAAATATATATTTAATAAACAAATCCGCCACTTGCGGGGCACTAACAGACTCTTTAGTTGGAATGAAGTGAGCCATCTTGGTAAGACGATCAACTACCAAAAGGATAGAATCATATCCACCTTGTGTCATAGGCAAACCTACAATAAAGTCCATGGAAATGCTCTCCCACCTACCTAGTGGTATTTCCAAAGGTTGTAAAAGTCAGGGTGGCTTCACCCGCTCACTTACCTGACACGAAAAACGTGTCACATATTCATGAATATGTTTTTTCATTTTTTGCCAAAAGAAATCTCGCTTGATGAGATCATATGTTTTCTCGACTCCTGGATGTCCCGTACATGGGCTATCATGGCATTGTTGAATGATTCTCTGCCTGAGATCATTCTGATTAGGTACTACTACCTTGCCATTTCTTTTCAGCATACCATCTCTTATGGCATATCTTGAATAAGTCTGGTCTTTTCTGGATGCCACGTCACCCTTTTCCCCAGGTTTAAATATATGAGCCTTACGCCAAAGGCTCTGAACGAACTTGTCCACCTGTTGAGTTTCTCTTATCGCGGTCATTAGAGCACTTTCTAATACCGTGAAACTCATATTATGCATAATGCGTGGCAACACATCAGCAACTTTATTATCCTTCGCTCTTCGGCACTGAATGGTCCATGAGTTTTGCCCACCTAGCTTGACGGCCTCTCAAGTCAAGTTGTTTACAAAAATGTTTCAGAGTATCATGATCAACATCAACATAAAACTCTGACCCATACAAATAATGTCTCCATGTTTTCAGAGCATGGACAACAGCATACAACTATAATTCATGAGTTAGCCAATTTCGTTGAGAGGGAGAAAGCTTCTTGCTTTAAAAGGCTACTGGCCTTCCCTCTTAGAGGAGAACTGCTCCTACCGCAATGCCACTTACAGCCGTTTCAAGCAAAAACGGTTTCTGGGGATAACACCGGTCATGCGACCACAGCTTGTTTTATGGTGTTAAAACTCTCCTATTGATTCTGTCCCCATATAAAAGATACTTTATCTGAGGTCAGATCAGTCAATGGCGATACTATTTCGAAATATCCTTTGATATGCCTTCGATAAAATTGGACAAATCCCAAGAATGATCGCAAAGCGGTCAAACTCTGAGGGATAGGCCAAGTTAGTAGAATATCGTCAATAAAATGTACTACAAACTTCCCGATATACGAACGTAGTGGATCGTTCATAAGCATGACGAATGTAGCTGGAGCATTGGTAAGTCCAAACGGCATTACCAAAAACTCATAATGTCGAAACTTGCTTCTAAAAGCGGTTTTATGCACATCCTCGGCTCTAATACAGATCTGATGATAGCCACATTTAAGATCTATCTTACTGAAAATTATGACCCTATGTAACGCATCTAACAAATCATCCATCCAAGCCATCGGATACCTGTGTTTAATAGTGATATTATTCAATGCTCTGTAATCTATACACAGGCGAAAAGTATCATCCTTCTTTTCTTTTAATATCACTGGCGAAGCAAAAGGTGAGAAACTGGGTTGAATCTGCCCCAGCTTGAGGTATTCTTCCAGTTGTCTTCGTACCTCCGCTTCTTCAATAAAACTTAACCTATAGGGAGGTCTATTTACAAGTTCTTGTCCCCAGGATTAGTTCAATCTTATGCTGGACATTCCGCTCTGGAGGTAATCCATAAGGTAACTCAACCCTAAAACAATCAAAGAACTCCTCTGCTATTTGATCAGCCAGCTTAACCATCTCTCCATCCTTGAGGTATATCTTTTTCACCTCGTAAGACATACAACACATCATTCATCTTGAATTGATAAATGTGCTTTTTTCAATCTATGACTGGATTCTTCCTAGAATGCCAAGCCTTACCTAGGGCTATGTCTACATGAGCAAGCTTTATTATTTCAAAATCAAGCTTCTCAGCATAGTCCTGAATTCGAAGTTCCAACTAGGTAACCCTTTGGTCCCAGTCCCATACTTCAGTTGAACTTCCGTCCGCCATTCTGACTATATATGCATAGTCAGATGGACTAGTCTTTAATTTCAGCCTTTTTACAAGCTTGGAGTTAATTACATTCTGTGTTGACGCTGAGTCAAACAACACAATGACATCACGATTAGCTGCTTGCCCCTTCATCTTAATTAACTCTGTATCGTTAAAGGCTATATATCCCGTTTTGGTGGGCTTTGACAGGTCATTATCACGTGCACTAGTTACTAACTTAGCAACAGACACACATAACAAAACACTACTGACCTTTAAGAAAATCCCGCTAGCTGAATCTACATCTGTTCTGCTCTAGGACTTCCCTCCATTTCCACGTCACATTCAAAGATCACCATCTTAGCCATCCGACGATCCTTGTTTCGTGGACAATCTTTCCACTGATGAGGCTGAAGGCATCCAAAACACAAGCCTTCTCTCCTCGCTTTTTCTCTTTGATCTGGATTCAAAGAAGACTTCGACCAAGCCGGGCTGCCATTGGTGTTACTTTTCTTTTCATTCCAATGGTGGCACTTGGTTTAGGAGTCTCAATTGGCTTCACCTGCTTGGCTTGATCACTAGGCTGTGAGGCACTCCCTTTGCTAATCCACTTCTTCTTAAACCCAGTTTTCTTTGGGTACTCATACCGAGTCCCAACCTGCACAAACCCACTTGGTCTGTTCCCTTTGGCATCTTCATAGTTCAGGGCTATGGCAATTGCTTCATCTAGCGTGTTCACATACTTAGCCCGAACTTCCATCTTGATCCGATCATTCAGTCCAAAGATAAAATCTTTTACCTAGATTGACTGAGGTAGGGGTTCATAAACTTTCATTACACTTTCTCTGAACTTATCAATGTATTCCGCCACTGATAAATTTCTCTGACGAAGGTTTCGATACTAATCCCAAGCTCGGGATACTTCAGCAGGTAAGAAGTGTTTTCTAAATTCTTTTTTAAACCCCTCCCAAGTAGTGGATGCCACTCCATCTTTCTGTTGTTTTATCCACCACCTATCTGCTGCCTCATTAAACATATGGGTGGCCTCGCGGATTTTCTTCATATCATTCTTGATTTCACAAATGGTGAAAGCTTCATCCCATTTGTGTAACCAGGTCTCTATGATATCGGAACTACGGTCAGACATCCGACCAGAATACTTTTCTGGCCTATAATTGGCAATATTAGGCATCTTAGTCCTCCTAGGCTCGACCGTATGAACACTAGTTTCAGGAACACAAGTTTCAAGCTCCATTGGAGATTTACCTCTCTTCACGAGATGGTCTAGTAGACATACTATGAACCATTTTCTTGATCTCGGATTGCCCTACATTTGCTTGTAACTGTTGCGCTAAAATCTGTTGTAAGGCATCCTCCAATAATGCAATTCTACCAGATAGTGTATGGCCTGTTGGGCGCGACACATGCTGGGTCAGCCGGACTCTCGACTCTACGGGATCCACCCTAGAAGCTTCTTCTTCTACTTCTATTTAGATTGATGGGTGTGTATGTTCTTTTTTTTTTTTTTTTTCACGCCTGAATTGTATCTACAATTGATGGGTGTGTATGTTTTTTTTTTTTTTTCACACCCCTGAATTGTATCTACAATCGAAAGTCTAACTCCCAAAATTACAACTAACCAAACATATATCAACTGCAAACCAAAACCGCTTTTCCCTATGCTAGGGAAACTCCTGCAATCTCAGAAACCTCAAATCCTTTCCAAATCCGTAAATCCAAAAGCATAATCTCGCTCCCAACAATCTAGCTCACACATCTTGAAACTTTAGAAATTTAACCACAAAATAAAACAAAGGGAAAAAGGAAATCGAAAGCCCCCTGATATCTCCACGTGATCAACACACGCCAGACTGGTCTCATGGATGGTGCGTCATATGCTAACTGCCATCGTACAGAACTCTTTACAACGATCAACTCTACCCAAAATATAACGATCAACTCTGCCAAGGCTACTTGCAACACATCGAGGCCCAATTAGCCCATCGCATGTCAACCCACAACTCAGCAGATTCAGAGTCGATCGTAGATAGCGGGTCTACTCTAGGCCCTTACGTGGAACCACCTGCAGGTTGCAGGCTTGCCCTAGGTACATATGGGACAGCTACAACTAACCCAGCTGATCACAAAGAACCTCCAGCGCACTCCAGGATAGTACAAGCTGATGCGAACCTACCCCAGGGTCCCCAAGCACAGCTGAATTCGAAGTTCACCACAAATGCATGTAGCTTTGCGGGCTACCAGGCCCAATAGCCAAGCCCACGATTCGAACGCCAACTGTATTCCAATATCCTCTCACAACCATATGATGTTCCGCTCCAGCCTTTGGTGTTAACCAAAGTTCCGCCAACCCGTCACAACGCCAGCTAATCAGGTTGTGTGCAATAGCTAGCCCCCCGCGATGCCAAAGAGCCCTAAAGGCAACAAGTCATGAACCTACGACTATATGCGAGTCTGATATCCTGCAACTGCAATGATGTCCACGAACATATGACTTCTGCAAGCGCAAGGTCGCCTTTACTCCAACCTCTCAAAGCCTCCTTGATGATCATCGCATCTCTCTCAGCCGGATCAGACATCCAAAGCACAGCTGCAGAAGGTCTTCTTCATATTTCTCGAGGTAAGTCTCACGGATGCTATGACGCTGCGGTTGGTTACAGTGGCAGATGATATCCAAGACAATTTTCTTGTCACAGCCAATATCTTCAAAGGCGGTACGCAAGGCGAAGCAATCTGTGTTGCCAGGAAGGCCTTACGATGAATCCACGATCTAGCCGATAGCTCTGATACCAAATTTTCATGACCAAAAACTACAAGCTCAGCCAAGACCACGAATTTGATGAATACAAAATAACAGGTGATGGCACGATGAATAACCGCCCAGCCATTTCTCTGGTTCAGCAAGCTCATCAAAAACATCACCCACGTAAGAAGTACCTGCATGCTCAATACCAAAGCCCACAATTCCCTAGATGGATCTAGTATGCCACATGTCTACATTTGAGGGCATCTCCTCAATGCATCATTTATCCCTCTCTTGGGATATCATTGAAATCATTTGCTCCTTGGCCCATTTAATGCATTTACACCCCTTAGCCTTAGATCTACCTAGTCTTGTGCCATGTCACCCTCCCCAAGGACCTTGACCTTGATTCCTTTTTTATCATTTACGTGAAGCTCAAACAAATATAATACAACATTGATCCTTCTAAGAGAAATATTGACCGACCCTTTCGAGGTCATGTTGCCTCAACTTGAGCGTAACAAGGAAACAGTACGGGAACACTCTGTACAGCCAGTACGGACTGTACGGCTGGTTGTGGAGGTTCTAGGTGGGCAGGCAGAAGTGCAAACAAGGCGGAACTGACGTGAAACTGAGGCAGCTGCAAGGGCTTGAGCTAAAATGACGATTTTAGGGTTAGGGCAAGGGTGACGTGGCAGCTATAGAAGGTGGCTCTGAAACATGGTGGAGAGAGAGAGAGAGAGAGAGAGAGAGAGAGAGAGAGAGAGTTAGGGTGTGAGAAAATAATAATGCTCCAATGAAGACATGAAGAAGGCTTTCATTCATCCATCAAGTATGACAAGACAAGTGAAATACAAGCCTTATGTAGGCTACTCACACACACTCTAGAACCTAGTGCATATGGGATAAGTCCCATGATGACACGTGGCACTCACACACATAAACTAGTACTAGATCACCTAGTACTACACACTAACACACTCTTTGACTATGATATCTCCAACAGTTTTTAGTTTTGAGTAGTAGCTGTCCTGCTCTGGGACAGCTATGAATGTAATTTCTTCTTAAAGAAAAGTTTATTTTACCACCCCCAAAAAAAGTGAGTGTGTGCATGTGTGTGCATTTGTGTGTGTGTGTGTGTGCACGCACGCGCATTTACCTGGTTGCAAATGTCAACATGCAAAACACAAGTCATGTGTTGCCACTTTGGGATTTTTCAGGGAAAAAGAGTTCATGTATCTTCGATGCCAAGTTCACATTCAATAGGAACAAGCAATCTACCTCTTCAAACATGGGAAACAGCACAAGTTCAAAAAGGCACTTGTAGGCAGTGTTGAAGCCATATAGTGGTTGGTGCCTGCTGCATGATGGTTTCCCAGTTAGAGTTTGAAGGCTCTACTCAACAGTAGCCCTACACAGCGGAATGTTTTAAAACTCTCACTCATCACACAAAGTAGGTGCACACACACTTTGAAATATCACTCAGAAAGTACAGCAAGAAGAGAGAAGAAGAACTCAGACCTTACTCATTCACAAACATAGGGAAACAGATCAGAGAAGAGCAAAACACATCTAGCAAAGATGCTGGGTAAAACAGCAATCAAGGGTGATTGCAATGCTGAGATCTACAAGGGCTTCAGTGGCTAATGGAGTGTGCATAAGACTGCCTCTCATCCGTACCTGCTGCTGTCCTACTGACAGGCCTATAAATAGGCCCTGGCAATGCTCAACTGGACTCCTGCCATGCTGCCCCAAAGCCTCGCTGTATTACCACGCAGACTTGCTGCCCGGTACCAGAAGCATCTCCAGAGAGTCATAGACGTTGAGCACCAGCCTGCTCTCCAATTCCAAGTAAGCCTACCTACCCAGGTCAACTAATTGACGTTCTCGTATGGGGGCTCATAGTTGGTTTAGTGACCATTCATCCAACATTCCCCTTTGGTCATTACGAGGGAGTGGACCAAAGCATCAGTGGATAGCTAGGCAATCAGTTTCACACACGACCCAACATGTGCATGGAGAGCCTTCATAGGCTTTAAAATGGTATCAGAGTGTGCACCAATCAAATGTGTGCAACAGATAACAGGCTAACAATTGGGCTCAAACCAAACATGTAAATCTATTCTCCACCTACTTTGCTTAGAATGTTAAATTGTTGTCTCCTAATCTAGAATGCCAATTAAGAGTCTGCCAAAGGACAGCAATTATCCCCTTAGGACACGACAAAGGAGGGGGGAAACTCTAATCCTTTGGAAAATAAATGTTTGAACATGGTTGCCTCACATGGATGTTTCTTCTGCCACTGATAATCCTCAGTCTAACAAGGCTGCACAGCTCTCCAACAGTAAAAGGGTGGCCCACTCAGCAACACAAATTTCCTCGTTCCTAATCTTACCATGATGCAAGTTGGCATGCAAGACTTCACATCTTAAGAGTAGCCCAAGCTCTTTTCTCAAACCACGCCATTTTTAAACAAAGCCTATAATGCCCTATCTCAAAACCAAAAACAAGACTTGATCTGGTGTAACACATTTGTTTCTCTAACCTCATCCTTTCATCTGATTGTTCTCTGACTATATCATACTTCATACCTTAGCAAACATCGTTCTTCTTTCAAGCACTTCGTGTGTGATAAGGCGCATATTGGGGAAGGCGGGATAGAAACGCATGCATGCATGCATGCATGTATAATTGATGTGAATGCAAGTGTGTGATACCGCATGGATACCTGTGCATATATGGATAGGAGTGTTGTGTGCTGGATGTGGGGTCTGCACATACATGTGTGGGAACTTCATGTACAATAAAAATGAAGAAGAAAGAGAAAATAGACTTACGAGCACAAGCTCGTACAATGGAGCTCACAATATCTGATTTCTTGGCAAAAACTGAGGCACGGGGGTCCATATAAGTCATGTTCGGGGTAGTATCTAAATGCCGGACTGTTGTCTGCAGCATTACATAAAAAATGTCATGACATTCAAACAGACAAACATCATTCTAGGGTTACAAATATAAGTATGCCACTCCCGACTGGAACCCACCTTCAAGAAAGGCCTATGCCTGTTTGGGAAATAGCAGTCGAGTACCGCTATAGCAGCCTCTCTATATGCAACTCTAATCCTTGCTTCATTTGAAACATCAATTTCATCTTCCTCCCCAGTTTTGAATTGGCCTTCTTGCTGGGAAATTGAGCAAAAAAATAACCAAATTAACACTAAACAGCTCAATCCAACACTAAGAACAGAGAACCACAAAATTATTAGACTCTCTTTGGTTCACGTTTCAGGCATCTCAGAATATCATTGAAGAATACATTCGGAAAAAAACCCGTCTTGGAAAATTTTAAACAAGATCAAAATGGAAGTATGGAACAAATTAGTTGAATGCCTCCAACAAAGAGTGGTGCACCATATCTCAAATTCCACGAATGAATACTGCTAATTGGAAAGCATGCAATGCCTGGTGCTGATCACTCTATTTTCCTGATTGTTCTTATCCTATGCTCACATGTTATTTGAACTACATAATGTTACCAATAGAGCTTGGACAGCATTAATAACCAAAAGCTATAAATCCTACATAATATTACCAATGGAGCTTGGATAGCATTAATAACAAAAAGCTACAAATCCTACATAATATTACCAATGGAACTCAAATCGAAAGCCATAAATCCTACTCTTTTCAAAGCCTCTTTGAGGTCTTCCATTTCGATGAGGTCCCTATCCTTCCTTGCAGCCAATATGGATGCCTCATTCCTGTTTGCATTGAAAAGGTCCAACATAAGTTTTACAGTTGATGATGGCTCCAAAAGGCCAAAACATTGCATGTGTATGGTAATAAAAATACATTTTTCCTTAATCAAAGGGACTGTAAGCCCTATTTGAAATATAAATGCACAAATCACCCATAATCTCTCAAATCCACACTTACAGAACATTTTGCAACTCTGCTCCACTAAAGTCTGGAGTTAGACTGGCTATTTCCTTAAGAAACTCCTTTTTTTCACCCTCTGACCGCCAACCTTTGTTTTTAGCATGGACCTGAACCAATACAAGCATCAATTTAAAAATCTTAGTCAAAGCGATAATTCTCAATTCAAGTTTTTCCCACAAAGTGGTCTTATTTAAAAGGGAACAACCAAGAAAACAAACACGAAAACAACTAAAAAACAACCGGTTATGAAGGTTTATCCAAGGACTATTAAAACAGAGATTATAAGTAGTCTAGTGGGCTCAAGAATTGAACCTAAGAGGAGCTCAATGAGTCCATGGTTTCTAAGGCAGCTGGGAGCAATTCCAATGCTTCTAGAAAGGGACTAATTACTTGAGATCTATGTGGAGAAGCCACCAGGATCTCACTATACAGGTTCCAGATACAGTTGGATGATGTTCGAGTTGCAAAGGACCCAATATACTTTGTACCTTGCAATACCTACTATGTTCCTCACTTCTCAGGGGGCGATTCGATGGACCCGTAGGTGGTACAATATCTTGTAGACTCCAGCGTGCCCATGACTCGGATGGGCAGTGCCAATGAAGAAAGATGCTCTGATTGTACCATACTTCGAGGTGGCTCCAGTTGTTCGTGTACAATGTGGAGCAAGATCAAGAGGCACTGGAATCATGGCCTCATGATGAAACATCTTTGACATGTTCTTGAGAGCTTCTCCATGGGAACTGATGGAGCTACTCTTTGACAGAGTGCGACCAGACCATGACGTGTCATTGAGAGGGGGTGTTGGAATATGATGGTCAATGTCCCACCTGAGAGCCCCCAATAAGGAGGACAAAGGGGCTTGACATATGCAAAAGGATAAGTAAGAGAGAAGCTGAGTGGGCAGGAGGACAGGACTGCCCCAAGGGCTGATCAGAGGGTGTCACCTGGAGAGCAAACAGGCTTTCACATGGGTAGCAACAGCAGCAGCCTTAGGGCTGCCTTGTTAGCTACCCAGACCAGTAGCAATGGTGGCGCAATAGATTGGGGCTATTGTGCAGCGTGCTGGCACCTGGTGGTTAGGTTGGCCCAGTGCCATGTTTGGTGCCTTATCTCAGGGACTGATTTTAGATGTATAGGTAAATCTTTTGGCAAGATTCTGTAGAAGGCTTCTACCTTTATATCTATATACTTTTGGTTGTACTCTTTCAGATCTGAAGTGTGTTCTTACTTTCAAGTACAGAACATTGTGTTCCATTCTCTCTACTGTGATCTCAGGGCTAACCTTCCGCTGCGTGACTAGTGGTGGCCCTAAGCAAGCAATCTACATTCCGCTGGATGGACAAAAATAATAGAGCCGAACCCGCCTTCATAGCCACCCTCATCCCCGTTTAAAACACCCGAACAACACAATCACGAGGCAAAAGGCATTCATACAACATCATTGCTCTACACATACCTTCTGATACAACTCAACACTCTGGCCACACTTTCTCCAGAAGCCAGACAACCTCAAACAAAACCAATGGGTTATACAGCTCAAGGCAAGCTCCTACTGACTGAGATCAAGCTCAAGAACATACAAAAGAACCACAACTTAGGATGCACAGAAGATTGATGATTTTCAGATCTGTTCAACTATCATTCGAAGTCCCCTCTTCACTGACTATCAATCATCCAAACAACCATGTATGATCACAAAACACGCAGCCCACAGTGATAGCCTCATATTACGCCTGGCTCTGCTTGCATCCTATGCAGTTGACAACCAGCTAGCTCATAACTTGCTGCCTGCAGCACCTCTGGTTCAAAATCATGATCTGTATTTCCACCTACTGCTTAGTCTTTTCTCATAGCTGCTCCTTCAGCATCTTAGAGCTCACGGCCTCTTCCAAAGAGTCACCCCTGTCCATCTCCATCTTCATACTTTAGTAGCTACCCTGTTGCTCATCTGCAATCAGCGACTAACTACGTTGTATCTTGAATCTCACCCATTGTGTCTTCTCTCATCAGCCTGCTGCGCATGCTTTCTTCCATCCAAGGCATCCTATCTCCCACAATAGAGATATCACGCTCCTATTCAGTGACTCTCAACCAGCAACAGCACCTCTCCATTAAAAGCAAACAGCCCGTACTCATCGCATAAGCCAAGGCTCCTAGGCTCCCAACGAGGATAGCAGCTCATGACTTAGAATACGATCAAGATAGCACTACAGTGCGTCACCTTCCCTGTCGCCCAAGGTCTAGCTTCCATAGCTCTCAACACAGCGGCAAAAACTTCCAAGCCTTGTGACTTCCAGTTACAAGCTTACACAATCTACTCTCTATGCTCCACGACCTCTGCAATTGCGTAATCCTCCTCTGTAGTAGCACCTTAGTTTGGTTATCTTCCGCTCGATTAGCTCCTCACCTCTTCTAGCTGATCGCAGCTTCTCTTGCACTCGAAGGTTGGATCTCTCGATGCCAGGGTCTTCTAATCTCAACGCAGCTGTACGTCATCCCTGGTCCTTCCTTGCATGGCGACCCGACACTATGACTTCCTAGCTCACGGACAACCTACGCCACCTTCAAGGAACCTGAGTTCAGCAGCTACCCTCTTGCTGATCAAGCACACAACTCACGGACTCCAGGCCTGCATAGGAGCGGTGCACCCAGCCAAGTCCCTAAGCTCTCCGCAGTCCAGGAGTTTCCAGAGCAATTGCTGACCCCGATCAAGAAACTCCCAGCAAAGAGTCACGTCCAAAACTCACGACCACCTCCAAAAGCTCCCTGCAAGAGAATTCGACTCTTCCAGCAGGATCTCCCCTCGCCATAGTCACCAACTTGCTCATAGAGCTTCCCCTCTCTCTCGCCCATGAGCCTTCCCTTGTACTCCCGTCCCCATCAGCCTGCTCCTCTCGGACTCTCCAGTAGCTCCTTCTTCTCTGTTCGTCCTCTCCATGTGTCCACGTACCCTTCCAAGACCATCTTTTCGCCACCTTCTCCACGTACGTGCTCCTTTTCTCCAGAAGCTCCTCTTTCCTTTTTCGTAACCAGGCTTGCTTGCATGGATTGCCTTTCTCTCACAAATAGCCACATCATCATTTTTAAGACCACTCTACCCACACACTAAATAAATACTAGTACCAAGGCACAAATCTAGCACCTCCACTTCAAATTTCACTGATGGCAAACCTCCTCAAGCCCATAAAAACCCACATACTTGTCATAGGCACTCACCCAGGGTACATATACTTCACAAATGTAGACTCCACATTAACGGGAAGTTCCCTCAGTGACCGAAAAAACCTTCACTAAGGACCACGAAAGGACACATCTAAAGATAAAAATATCCCAAGCCCAAAACCATTCACACAGGGACTCTACATGCTCTAGGATGCCTGGTGCATCCACACTACTTTTCATCGTCTCCCAGAAGTCCCTTTAGAAGCCTCTACCATCTGTACATCAGTGTGGAGTCCTTTTAGGAGTGTCCAGAACTCAATACCACCACCAACTAGCTATATACATAGCTATGCACCTACCCAGCAACATGCAACAAGTAAAAACATATTTACATTTTTGTCCACACATCTCTAGCAACCCCTTTCTTCTGCTGTGACATTCATGTCCAGCACTGAGCCAAAAAGAGATGACAGATTTAAATTTCCTTCTTCTTCATTTTGCACTGACTTCCATTGATTCTGCCACTGCTCATCATCTTCATGATCTTCCTTTTTCAGTGCTACCATCAGCCGTGCAAAGTATCTCTTCAACCGGACACCATTGACTCTCTTTTTATGTCTTTTTCCATCTAAATCCATCAATTGATAAGTTCCATTTTCAAATTTCTTCTCCACTTTGTATGGACCTTCCCACTTGGTTTGAAATGCAGTATGAAATGTACTGTCCAGTTTGCTATTGTATCTGAGAACCAAGTCTCCATCTTCGATTTTCTTTTTTTTTATTTTTACATTTTCTAATTCTTGCCTCCGCATTTGCACTCCGGCATAATGCTCAAAAGCCAAATCCCTGTCTATATACCTAGATGAATCCAAGAACATTCCCAAACTCATCCTCTAAAAACACAACATTACCTGTAATGCTAGTAATCTCTCCTTGTAACTGTCTACAGGCTCATATCCTTCTTCAACTAAAAATTTCAAAGCTGGTATCTCTACATTCAATGGCAGAATTGCTTGTTTCCCATATACCAAATGAAATGGAGAGAACTGAGTGCTATGCTTCACCGCTACCCTGTATGCCCACAACACTCTATTCATCTCCAAATCCCAGTTTTTGGTGTGGTTCCCAGTCATCTTAGTCATCATCAATTTGAAATCCCCATTAAAATTTTCATTCAACCCATTGCACTGAGGGTAGTACGGGGTGATGTACTTATGATTTATATTCAGCTTGCTACATAAGTAATCTGTCACTTCCCCTCTGAATCCAAGACCATTATCTGAGAGTAACTCCAGGGGAATCCCAAATCTGCAGCATATGTATTCATATATAAAATCAGTAACCCCTTTGCTATCCACTCTCTTCACTGCCTTCACCTCTGCCCATTTTGATAAATACTCCACTGCAGTCAGCATATAACATTTCCCTCTAGCAGTTCTGGGTAGAGGACCAACTGCATCTATCCCCCATCTTTCAAAAATATCATAAACCAGCATAATATTTCTCGGCTCCATTTTAAGAATTCTTTTTCCCATTCTCTGACATTCATGGCAGGATCTGCACCAATGCTGCACATCCTTCTGTATTGAAGGCCACACATAACCTTCTAGAAGTATTTTCTGCAGTGTAATCTTAAAAGCATAGTGTCCTCCACAAGCTCCTTCATGACTGGATGACAGTATATAATATATTTCTTCTCTCCAGGGCACTCTTCTCAAGATTTGATCAGCTCCTCTCATGTAAAGCTCATCATCAATCATCATATACTGTCTGCTCTTCTGTATGAAGGGATATTTCTGATTCTTCTTAAGCTCCTGAGGTAGATGTCTAGTAAGTAAGAAATCCACTATTTGAGCCAGGAATTCTCTCCCTCTGTACAGTGGATCTTCAAGCTTTGCTATCACTGGATCTTGGCTACTCATCTCCTGAGCCAATTCATGTGCCATTTGATTATCCTCCCTTCGCACATGCTGGATATTCCATGCTGTAAATCGTTGAAGCAGCCTTTTTACTTTGGCTAGACACCCTCTCAATCTCGGGTTTCTTGCTTGCCAACTTCCTAGAACCTACTTTACAACAAGTAGAGAATCTCCCTTGATCATTATCTTCTGAATTTTCAGCTTAAGTGCAGCCAGCAACCCCTCATATAATGCTGCATACTCTGCCTCATTATTACTTCCAGCTTCCAGATGGACTCCCTCCTTCTGAATCAGCTTGCTCTCTGAATCGGTAATCACATAGCCTCCTTTAGCTTGATGTAAACTCTTCCTGTATGAGCCATCAAAATGCAAAATAGATGCCCCTGGAATGATAGCATACTCCTCTTTATCTATCTTCTTCTCTACTTCCTTTACCAGAATGGGACCCTCTTTGTATGTTAATAGATCTGCCAGTGTGGCTCTGGAAGTGCTCTCCCAGAAATGAGAAAGTATATTCTTGTAGCTCAACTAACCATTTCATCATACTTCGAGAAAGTGTTGAATTATTAACAAGCTGAGGCAATAAAGGGTAGCACGTCAAAACCACAAATGGCTTTGAGATTAGATATGCCCTGAACTTCCTGCAAGCATACACCAAGCTTGACAGAATCAACTCTGCCTCCATATATCTCCTCTCTGCTTCTGTTTTGACTCTACTAGCATAATACACAGGCCTCATATAACGGGACTCCTCCCCATTCTGCACTAAAATGGCTCCCATAGCATCAGGTCCAAATGAAGGATTCACATAAAAGGTTTGAGAGAAATCTGGAGCTTTCACACAAGCAATCTCTCCCAACACTTCCTTCACTTTACTGAACACTGCTTCACAATCCTCATTCCATTGCAGAGGTTCTTCTTTCATAGCTTGTTGCAAAGGATACAACAGCTGAGAGACCAAATGTATGAATCTTGTCATATATTTCACTTTTTGCACAAAAGTCTGCAACTGTTTTGATGTAGACGGGGTTGGAAGTAAGATAAGGTCTTTCACCTTCTCTGGATCAGGCTCAATGCCATTTTGGGATACTATGTGTCCCAATAACTTCACTTTGGAGCATCCTAAATGACATTTCCGTGGGTTGAATTGTCCTCCTACTTCATCCATTCTGTGGAATACTTGATCCAGTCTCCGTGCATGCTCTCTCTTGGAACTGTACACACATATATCATCCAGAAATGCTCTCATAAATTTATCAATGAAAGGAGCTAACATTTCATCAGTATTCTCCTGATACCATGCCGGTGCATTCTTCAATCCAAAAGGCACCACTCTGTAACAAAAGCAACCCCAGGGTGTGATGAATGTGGTTTTGATTTGATCCTCCTCAGCAATTGAAATCTGGAAGTATCCAAAGTATCCATCACACACACTGTATTTCTCATACCCTGCCACTCTATCCAATATATCATCAATAAAAGGAAGAGGATAATGATTGCTTTTAGTTACCGCATTGAGAGGCTTGTAGTCAATACATACTCTCCATCCTCCTGTATGCTTAGGAATGATTACCACTGGACTGCCCCAATCTGAATGCTCCACTGGATATATCAGCCCAGCCTTAAGCAACTTATTCAACTCCTCTCTCAGTACCGGCAAAAGCTCTCTGTGTGTCCTCCTCAACTTCTGAAAAACAGGCCTGCTGCCTTCTTTTATCTCAATGTGCATTGGCTCACATCTAAAACCCCTGATCTCTTCATGTGAGGTTATAAACAGCTTTGAATACTGATGAATGACTCTCATATACTCCTCCTTTTCCACTTCTTCCAGACTGAAATTCAGCATGGACAGCAATATTTCTTCTCTTTCTGTCTGGGAAGGTGGGGGTTGCATCAAATTATCCATATCTTCAAGCTTACTCTCCTCCTTAGCTTCTAGTATCTCTACCGCCTGCAACTCATATACATCAGACTCTTTCAACAAAAATGATACCTGCCCCTCCTCCTCAGATGTAGTACTTTCTTCTTCAGTCTCACTGTCTGACTCCTCCTCTATGCTTGTTTCTTCTGGTTTTTCTTCTATTTCCCGTCTGCTACTCATATCAAATTTCTTGGCCTTTCCCTTCTTATTATGCACTGTAATTGTACCCATCTTCCAGTTTTGTATCGCTCCTACCTCTCTGAGCCAAGGTCTGCCCATGGGTATGCTCCCAAACCAGCAGGCATAATGTGGCAATTAATACAACAGGATACTCCAAAAGCATCCACTACTACTCCCGTGCATAGACCCAGACACTTCACCTTCGCATGGTTTGCCAATCGAAGCCTAAAATCTGAATGTGCATTCAATTTTAGCCCCAACCTCTCCGTACATGCCTGAGTCATGACACTTATCTGTGCACCGCCATCAACATATGCCTCCCCACCACTCATACCTCCACACCATGCATCCACTGCAGGGCATAAATCTGGAAGATCTTCTACAGACATCATCTCCATCTCTCCTCTCGTAGGCTCCTGCTCATTACTTTTCCTGGGATTAGCCAACTTCTTCCATTCTCTTTTGAGCTTCGAACACAAGCCAAGTAATTGTGCAAAAGTTATATTAGCTGTCCTCCCCTTCAAATCATTCATCAGTGTGTATTCCTCTTGTCCTTGACCCATATGCAAATCTGAAGTCTTGTAATCTTTCTGGGCCTCCGACTCTTCTTTTTAGGAGACTAAGGGCTGAGATCAAACTCCACATGCTTCCCTTTTTTTGCAGAAGGTCCATTCTCTCCTATTGCACTCCTTGTTCTTTTTGCTACTGGCATGATCTCCAGAATAGTCTCCACCCTAATCAGGCTGATTGCCTTCCCTTTTCCTTTATCGTCCCATTTGACTCCACTGGTAGAGGGCTGATTCAAATCCTTCACTTCCACATTGAAGTCTCTTGACCTATCATTTGTTTTCTGCATCACAGGATAAACTTCACCACCTACTCTTGCTGGCTTATCACAGTGAGGGCTGATATGTCCCCACTCTCCACAATTCCAGCACTTCACATTGCTCATGTATCCCCGTCCTCTACCTGTTCCAGCTATATTTCCCTCACTCCCAGCCTGTACCTCTCTCTTGTTGTTTTGCACACCTCGGCCTCTTCCTCTTCCTGCAGTCTCCATCCAATTTAGACTGAGTGACTTCATAAGCTCTACAGCATCATGCAAGTCCTTCTTTAGGGAATCATCCTGCACAGGAACAGACACCGGCTCTCTCTCTGCATAAGTCTTTATTATTTCTGGACTTCCAATCAGACTCCTAGGCTCTTCTTGCATGCCAAGCTGCCTCAGTCTCTAGGCTTTCCATTCTTTCTCCCTGGCCACTCTGACAGCATCTTCAAAACTATCCAGATTCTTCAGCTCCACTTTCAATCTGAGTGTAGGCTTTAGGCCAGCTATGAAACGATCACGCTTGATCATTTGAGGTGGTACTTCCGAGCCTTCCCTTGTACTCCCGTCCCCATCAGCCTGCTCCTCTCGGACTCTCCAGTAGCTCCTTCTTCTCTGTTCGTCCTCTCCATGTGTCCACGTACCCTTCCAAGACCATCTTTTCGCCACCTTCTCCACGTACGTGCTCCTTTTCTCCAGAAGCTCCTCTTTCCTTTTTCGTAACCAGGCTTGCTTGCATGGATTGCCTTTCTCTCACAAATAGCCACGTCATCATTTTTAAGACCACTCTACCCACACACTAAATAAATACTAGTACCAAGGCACAAATCTAGCACCTCCACTTCAAATTTCACTGATGGCAAACCTCCTCAAGCCCATAAAAACCCACATACTTGTCATAGGCACTCACACAGGGTTACATATACTTCACAAATGTAGACTCCACATTAACGGGAAGTTCCCTCAGTGACCGAAAAAACCTTCACTAAGGACCACGAAAGGACACATCTAAAGATAAAAATATCCCAAGCCCAAAACCATTCACACAGGGACTCTACATGCTCTAGGATGCCTGGTGCATCCACACTACTTTTCATCATCTCCCAGAAGTCCCTTTAGAAGCCTCTACCATTTGTACATCAATGTGGAGTCCTTTTAGGAGTGTCCAGAACTCAATACCACCACCAACTAGCTATATACATAGCTATGCACCTACCCAGCAACATGCAACAAGTAAAAACATATTTACATTTTTGTCCACACACCGCTTCTATAACAAAAAACCAGTAAGCTTTTGCCCCATTTAAGATAGTCTCATTTGAAGCATCATTAATCCAGGGCACCTCACAATACCCATGGGTTTTGCCATATAATTAGAATGACAGTAATAAATCCCTGACACGTTCTATACACCCTTGTGGGACACCCAATTGGGCTGGCACAGACCTCGGATCACACATGACTGATAAATGACTGAATCCACATTTTCAGAGTGTTTTTGTTTAAGTTTCGATTCCCATCATGTCTTTAGGGGAGTACTAGGTACGTGTAGTCCTCCTACTAGGGTTTTTCTAGTGATGTACTTTAAACTTGTCTCATAAGCCTTGCTGACCTTCAATAGACATTACCTGACCTCTCTCTCTCTCTCTCTCTCTCTCTCTCTCTCTCACATCTAGAGGTAGATCCATTGCAAGCAACTCCAAAGATGGCACATCTCAGCCAGCAAGTACATACATCTGTAAGCATGTTAGATAACAATTTATATCTACATAGATTTGAATGGTTGTGTGTCTCTGTCTGTGTGTGTGCATGTGTTGTTTCGCATCTGTATTCATTAAGCATTCAATAACTTTGAGCACTAATGTGCATAAACAAAAAGCGATTACATAGGAAAGGTGGAAAATCAACAGACCTCTAGAATTGCAAGCCTTCCTTCTTCAGTTGGAAGTCCAACACTGATGACTTTATCAAACCGTCCTTTCCGTAAAAGAGCTGGATCAAGCATATCAAGCCTATTTGTAGCTCCAACAACCAAGACCTAGGCAAAAACTTTCCACATGAAGCTAAAACCAAAAAGGGGGGTAAAATAGTTTGGAAAGAGCACTAGGAAGCCATAATAGTCAGAAGTTCTCACCTGTGCATTTGAAGTTTGAAAACCGTCCAACTCTGTCAAAATTTGAATCAATCCCTGCTCTCTTTCCACTCCCCCCTAAAATAGTCATGGCGTTGCTTAGTCAAGATCTGGTAGCATTGAAATTAACATAGGCAATGAAATAGAGAGAGACATTGTGCCAAACATACCCCACCAACATCTGGTCCACCACGTTTGGCGCCTATTGCATCTATCTCATCAATAAAGATAATGGATGGTGCAAATTGACGAGCACGCGCAAAAAGATCCCTTACACGTGCTGCTGCTACACCTACAAACATCTGTTAAATAAAAATTAATATTAGGTCCAATACACTTGCATTGCATAAGTACTTGAAACCCTCTGATAACCAAAATACCAGAGAAGCGATTCATGACCAATCTCTAAGTGTCACAATGCATGACAACAGAATTTCAACAAAACACAGAAATGCTAAATGTTCCTACTGGTCACTTTGCATAAAAGCTCAACATAGTCCTTGAAAGTCAACCTCTACAAACTCTGACCCGCTAGCAGAGAAGAATGGAATTCCCGCTTCGCCTGCTATGGCCTTGGCTAGCAAAGTCTTGCCAGTTCCTGGTGGTCCGTAGAGAAGAACTCCTTTGGGACAGTAGATTCCAAGGCCGGAGAACTCCACTGATCCTTTTAATATACTGACAACTTCTTGAAGCTCACGCTTCACATAATCCTGCCCTGCAAAGTCATCAAATGTCACCCCTGTGCTTTCCTCTGCAGAGATAAACCTTGCCCTGCATATATGGACACCAAAATCCTCACGTGGTGAATTATCATCTCCGTGACAATTATTTACTACAAAAATGATTATCACATGTTCTAATAGAAAATACAAGTCAACCAATGCCATGAAACTATAATTAACAACGGTGCACATTAGAAAAGCAAGAAATCTTTATTTATTTTAAAGACTAGAGAAATTCTTGAATGATTCTTGGTAAGTTAAATGTCTTTAACATAACCAATGCATGGACAATTTCTTGTGATTTAACTTATATTGTATTGTAACGTACCTTTGTAAGACTATGCATGTATCCAATCGTACAAATTCAGATTTGTAATTATGTATTGTTCGAAAATTTGAATAAACATATGTATCTATCATGCATGTGTGTGCAGACACAAGTAAATGTGTGCATTTAGATGTTATGCAATTTCAACTTCAATATCTCACAAATGTTAGCTATAAATCTTTTTTCTTTAACACATGGACAGAGATGTAATGAAACTAATAGGAAAATATTTGAGAATTATAGTGAACATGTGTGTGCTGAACATGTGTACCCCATGTAAAACATACCTTATCCATAAAGATAGAAGTGGTGCAGTTTCAACCTTGTAAGACATCCACAGGATTAAAAACCATCCATTCCATTATGAATAGCACAAATTAGTGATCATGATGACATCATCAGCATTCAACACTAGATGGAGGTGATTTTATAAATGCATGCTCCTCATACATGCACAATCATACAAGCATTATAAGAAGAGACAAGGAGGCTCCCTACACTATGATGCCCTCCCATAGCCAAGTTGAATCAATGCAACATTGAAGATGGATCACTAAAATGCAATGTGAACCACTCACTACAAATGCTTGAACTGAAAATGCAGCGACTAAGCTGACAATGAATCCACTAAACAGATCGAACCCTAACTTTAAAGAAGATGAGGAGGGGTGAGGGAGAAGCCACCCTATGCAACCGTACCAAACATGTTGGCGTACACTTTCATTTTACTCGCGAGCAAGTGGAATTGGGTACTATTTGATTGGTATATGTTCCAACTGCCGATAATCATGCTGACATTCTTACCAAGCCGGTTAACCGACCTACTCTTGAGCATCTCAGCCCACGGCTTGGGATTGGTGTACCGCCTCCTTCTCCTTAGCAGTATTTGCGTACTTGTGCTTAAGGAAGTGAACAAATCCCCTGCGAGGGCACTCCTTAAAGTACCTCTTTTTTTTGTACCATCACTACTGGGCATTTAGTGAAGATGAAAACCTACTTTGTAGGCATCTCCATCTAAATGAAAACCCTCTTGTAGTTTTTTTTTTTTTTAATTTAAATAAAGGCTAATGAAGAAGATAGATCATCCCTGGAACTATTTCACCCCTGGAACAACTCTTTGCTTCTCCCTTCTACATTGGACATTGAGAGGGGGTGTTAAGCCAGGCAATCTCCAACTCTAGAGGACAGGATAATCAAAGGCCAAACTGGCACAAAGGTCAGATAAAATACAGGTAAAAGGCCACAGGTGAATCTCTGTCAGGACGAAAATCAAAGCCAATATACTCTGTTAAAACCTCGTCAAAACAGACACCAGAAGAGCCCAGAATCAGAGGCCAAAACTGGCCAAAATCTGGCCGACCAGACTGACCAGGTCGGCCAAAATCTGGCCGACCAGAATGGCCAGGTCGGCCAGATCTGGGCCGACCAGCTGGTTGACCGACTGGCCCTTCCCTACTTAAAGGGGGGGGGCCTAGGTGCTCACTCACCACTTCTGCTCCTGAGGTCCCTGCACACCCTGAGCTCCTGCCTCCTGGTTGCCTCCTCTCTGCCTCTCCTTCCTGCCTCTTGGCTGCCTTCTCTCTGCCTCTCCTTCCTGCCTCCTGGCTGCTCCATCTTCTCCTCCAGATCTGCCCCAACTTCTACTCCAGATCTGCCCCAACTTCTGCTCTTACTTCTGCTCCAAATCTGCCCCAACTTCTCCTCCAGATCTGCCCCAAATTCTGCTCCAGATCTGCCCCAACTTCTGCTCCACATCAGCCACAACTTCTTCTCCATCTACTGTTCTTTTTGCTCCAGATCTGCAGCAAACCTTGCATCTGTTTGCTGTCCCAGATCTGGTTCAGTTCCAACTTGTGGAGCTAGTGCAAAAGTCCACTACAGTTGGCTGCCCTGGAGGACTGATGTTTGCTCCCTCCAAAGCTTCTCTCTGATACCTTCTCTTGTATTGAGTTCCTTTGGTGATATATATTTCTTCTTCAGCTATCATTAGTCTTCAATGTTGTTTTATTTGTCACCAAGAACTTTCTTTATACACCCCCCCCAATGCACTCCTCATTTGGGGGCTCACAAGTGGGGAGACGACCTATACAAATCAAACACCCCTTCCCACTGACACATCTTCGCCACTCCAGTAGGTAATTGGTCCCCTCAGCTTACCCATCTCACCAAAATTAGGGATTTGATATCTATTGGCCATGACACTGAATTAAAAAGGATCGAGTTCATGTGTTGTGAGCCTGTCTGACCGAGCAATGAATCAAGGTCGTCCTTCAGCAAGGTCCTTGACTTCAAGCTCCATCATGGCTCTAATACCATGTTAGAAATGAATCCCTACAAAGAGTATGCCATAACGGTAGAGTGATAGAGCATCCCTAAAAATTACATAAGGAAGTGTTTGACTACAACATCAAAACTTCTTTACTTGTGTGTACTTCACAGCCATAAGTGTGTGTGCAGGCCGGTAGATACACAGTGCCCCAAAAACCAACGTTCTCCGTTCTTACCAAAAGTTCTCATACTATTTTATGGAAAGACAGAAACTTTAGAATATTTGTTGATCCATCTCTGGTCAAGTACCACTTCTTCAAAACATCACTGCAGCAATCATTCTTTGATTGTATGTGTGCTCATCATTTGGATTATCCAATATACTTGTTATACAATGCTATCTTTTGATCTTGTACTTGCACAATCCCTACCTTGGACTGTGTACTCATCATTTGGATGATCCGGTATACTTGTCATATAATGCTATCTTTTGATCTTGTACTCTTTGTGATATAAATACAAATAGATTTCCACACAAAAAAAGTGTGTGTTGGTCGAGCTCATTGTTGGGTGCAGGAAGCAATGGAACGGGAGTGGAGTGCGGGAAGCAAACAACAAGATGGAGCAAAACGTAGTACTGCTCAAATGGATAAGAGGAAAATACAAAGGGTGGCCTATATGGCCCCCAAGTCAACCATATGGTTGACCAAAGAAGTCAACTCATAGAGTTGACCTGACCTACAAGGCTCATACCAAGGCTAAGTGCTAACAACCCCCTGGTATGAGCCTTGTAGGTCAGGTCAACTGGCTTGCAATCCTCGAACTGGAAGCGATCAAGGAGCTGTCCAATATACTTGGACTGACTCATCATTATATCCCCTCAACAAATGCAAACTGTATGCCCAAATAATAATGCAACCGGCCCATATCTCTCATAGCAAAGGGAACTTGTTGTCACTACAACTGTTGCCGCCCCAGATCCTGGTCATGAGGCAGCAAACATTGCTCACCATGAGTGGGCTTTCACGGTGGCATGCCAGTACCATCCAAAGAAGCATGCTACAACCTTGTCTGTCTTAGATTCTAGTCAGATTGGTGCTTCGACAGTGGTGCTTCTAAGCAGATCACTCTTTCAGACATTGGGGCCTCCTCCACATGGTGACACAGTGACATGTGCCAACAATGCATCATATCCCGTGAAAGGGATTGGCTAGGTCGAGGTCACTTCAGTTTCAGGTGATAGGATCACGCTCATGCACGTTTTGTTTGTCCCAAGTATTAAAAAGAACCTCATCTCCATTGCAGCCATATCCTTGAATGGCTTTCGGGTTCTCTTTGATGTTTATCAATCTACCGTGTATGACAACCGGTACGATGACATCATAGTACTTACTGGGTCACTTTCTTATGGGCTATATTATCTTGATGTTTATGACAAACAGCCTGCTATAGAGGCGAATTTGGTGGCTGAATCTGTAATTTCAGATTCCCACTTATGGCATGCGAGGTTGGGTCACCTCAACTATAGAAGCTTGGTTAAAATGCATTCACAAAGCATGGTGGTTGCTCTCCCACCCATGCATGCACCCATTAGACATGTTTGTGAGGGATGCTTGTTGGGCAAAATGCACCGTTTCTCATTTCCAAAGGATGGGACAATTGGTGCATCCAAGAAGCTTCACCTTGTGCATAATGATGTGTGCGGGCCGATGCAGACAGCATCTCTTGGGGGCTACCTTTATTTTTCTACCTTTGTGGATGACTACACCACATTTGCTTGGATATATGGCATGAAGGCCAAATCTGATGTGTTCCCATGCTTCAGACATTGGCTTGCCACGGCTGAAAATGAATCAGGGAACAAGCTCCTTACTCTACACACTGACCAGGGGGAGAGTACATGTCCCGTGAATTCTCTGATTTTTTGGTAGCTCTGGATAATATTAATCAATGTACAATGCCTTATACTCCGCAGCAAAACGGGCTGGCAGAGAGGAAAAATCAGTCAGAGATGGAAATGGGCAGGTGCATGCTCAAAGGGAAGTCTTTGCCAAACAAGTTTTGGTTGGATGCTGTCATGTGCTCCAACTATGTGCTCAATCGGGCACCCACAAAGGCATTGAAGACTATCACACCTTATGAGACATGGCACGGTCACAAACCTCAAATTTCTCATATGCGGGTTTTCGGGTCATTGGCTTATGCTCATGTGCCATCTCAGCTGCGGCACAAGCTTGAAGACAAAGCTGTAGAATGTATATTCATTGGTTACAGCGCAAAGAGCAAGGGATACAGGTTGTATCAGCCCAGCACAGGCAAGGTCGTTGTCAGTAGGGATGTTGTCTTCGCTGTAAATGTGCAATGGCTGGAATGCAAAAAACAGCCTATTGTTGATTCCTCAGATGTCTTTGATACATTGTTGCCTCTCTTTCAGTCGCCCACGGATTCAGAGCAGCCAGTGCAGAGTGTTGTGCCATACACTTCTACCAGTTCACATCCTCCTCCAATAGTTCCTGCTCAGCCTGATATGCCTTTAGTTGATGATCATGCTATTGAGGAGGCAGTTGCACAGGAGAGTGCTGTCATTAAACAGCAAAAATCAGTTCCGAGACACACTCAGGGGCAGCAAACAAGCTGAGCCTTTGCCAGCCCACACTAGAGGTGCGCATAAACAGATGCATGGCAACTATTTGGCTGTAGCTTTGGTTGCTACTACTTGCAATGAGGAACCTTTATGTCACAAGGATGCCGCGCCATTAGCACAAAGTGGGTCTACAAGGTGAAAAGGAAAGCTGATGGCAGTGTTGACCACCTCAACACCTGCTTGGTTGCAAAGGGATATGCACAGCAGCACGGCATTGACTTTAAGGAGACCTTTGCTCCCACCTCACGCATTACTACTATCAAGTGTGTTATTGCTATGGCATCTCATCGGCATTGGGAGGTTCATCAGCTGGACATCAAGACTGCCTTCCTTCATGGTAATCTTCAGGAAGAGGTCTTTGTCACTCGGCCACCTGGTTTTGAACAATTAGGTTCTGAAAATATGGTTTGCCGGCTCAGAAAAGCCCTCTATGGCTTGAAGCACGCACCCGGGGCATGGTATGCGAAGATACATGCATTTTTGACAGCCCGTGGCTTTCAGAATAGCCCAACCGAGGCCACTCTTTATGTCCAAAAGAGTGCATCAGAATTTTTAACTCAGATTTTATATGTGGATGACATGCTTATCACTGGGCCAGATATGGAGCAAATTGCAGATTTCAAGGCTGATTTACAGCAGTCTTTTGCCATGAAAGATATGGGCCGGTTGCACTATTATTTGGGCATACAGTTTGCATATGTTGAGGGGGGTATAATGATCAGTCAGTCCAAGTATATTGGACAGCTCCTTGATCGCTTCCAGTTCAAGGATTGCAAACCAATTTCTACTCCATTGAAACCTGGCTTTCGTTTCTCCTCCGAGGATGGAAGTCCACCATTTGATGCATCCCTTTATCAACAGGCTGTTGGTTGCCTCATATACCTTTGTCATACCCAGCCTGATCTTCAGTATGCCATTTCCCAACTCAGCAAGTACATGCACAAGCCTAGTACGCAGCATTCGCAAGCAATGAAGCGGGTCTTTCACAGCATTTGGGTTTAGTCTATGGTTCAAAAACCCCACTTGTTTTGCATGCATTCATGGACAGCAAATGGGCAAGATGTTATGACACTAGGGTGTCACACAATGGCAACTGTTTTATGCTTGGAGCTTCATGCATCTCTTGGTTCAGCAAGAAGCAGCCTACAATTGCCACATCCAATTGTGAGGCTGTGTACAAAGCAGCTTTCATAGCTACAGTAGAGTGCATTTGACTTCGCAAGTTACTTGCAAATCTTGATATCATTCAGCCCAACTCTACTACGATCTACACCAACAGCCAAATTGCTTTAGCGGTTGCTAGAAACCCAATATTTCATGCGCGCACAAAGGATATTGAAGTCCACTATCACTATGTTCGAGAGCGACTGTCTGGTGGAGACATCCAGTTGTCCTATGTTCCACCGAGGACAACTTGGTAGATCTTTTCACGAAAGCTTTACTGCGTCCCAAGTTTGAGGCATTTTGATATGCTTTACACTTGGTTCCTTTTATTACGTGAGGGATCACTCTGTACATAGTATAGGTTGCTATATCCCTTTGGGACGAATATGTGCAACCATGATGTAGTTTCCAAGTATTCCTGAGATATTTCCAGAATACTTCAGCCATACCATGGAGGGGGGTTTGTTAGCACTTAGCCCTGGTATGAGCCTTGTAGGTCAGGTCAGGTCAACTCTATCAGTTTACTTCTCTGGTCAACCATATGGTTGACTTGGGGGCCATATAGGTGATATTTCCAGGATACTTCAGCCATACCATGGAGGGGGGTTTGTTAGCACTCAGCCTTGGTATGAGCCTTGTAGGTCAGGTCAGGTCAACTCTATGAGTTGACTTCTCTGGTCAACCATATGGTTGACTTGGGGGCCATATAGGCCACCCTTTGTATTTTCCTCTTATCCATTTAAGCAGTACTATGTTTTGCTCCAGCTTCTTGTTTGCTTCCCACACTCCACTCCCGTTCCATTGCTTCCTGCACCCAACACTCATGCCTCCTTAATGTGGTCTTATTCATCCTTAATCTTAAAACCCTCAAACAAGTTTCGAGAGATTTTTGAGTGTGACTATGATCTTCCACTGTAGTTATGCAATTCGTGTGATGTATTTTGGAATATTTTGAATCCCCAAGTTTCAACAAGGCAATCAAGAACACAATTGATTTTGCCAGATCACATTATTGACACCATTTGACAAGGATAAATCAAAGTATCAAATTCAACAGGCTACGTGACAATATTAGGGGATCCCCCACCACAATGTGGTCTACTTGCAGGGGAGGGCGTTATCCATTCATTTGGACAAACAGAAGCAACCAGCATCACAAATTACAAGGTGAGGCACAATGGGATGAAAATGGTAACTTGTGACATTAGTCTGCAGAGACAGTTGTTCTTAGGCTCTCTTCTCCATAGTGTAATCATACTATCATGAACTTATAACATGGTGCTTCAGACAGGACAAGGCATACTCCAGGACTTTGGAGTCTGCTTAGTCACTTAACTTATCCCAAGAATAAATCAACACGTTCTTGTCATCATATTTTTAAGTTTTGATCCAATATATGTAGCCTTTCTGCAACATCAATTGCCAAATGCATTTATGATTTCCTGTCACAAAACTGTAGATGAAATGCACAGCACAACGTGATAAGTCCTTCCCACAGCGGCACTTGCAAATACATATGATGTGAAAATACCACAAGAAATGTATTTCTTGATAGTAGAGGATACGAACACAGGTAAAAGAGAAGAGAAAGCAGCATGTATATGCTCACCCAAGCTTTAAAAGGTCACTTCAGAAATGCAGCACAAAAGGTCATGACATCCAAGGTTTAAAAGACCTCACTGTATTAGAAGTAAGGAAGAGAAAAGTATAGCCATGAAATACAAAACAAAATGTTATCATAAGGAGGAACAATGCTCTTACCGACTCTGGCCAAGAGATCCGAGACTATCACCATCAAGACCAGCAAGCTTCAGCCGCTTTATCTTTGGTCTTTCGTTTGGATCTCTGAGCTTGTATAAGGGATAAAGCTTGCTATCAAGCCATCTGTATAGAACTACTGCAAGAGCTAGCCTTAGTCCCCATACAACAAGTGTGACTAAGGTTGGCTGAATTTGTGCCGCAATAGTCCTTGTGTTGATAAAATCGACATGAATCAATTGCTGGTGCAGCTGACGCCAAATATCATTCCAACTATCTGCTGGCATTTGCATAACCCTATGACGCTTAAATATTATCTTGCCATTGTCGGGTTTCGCAGGTTCTGCACTCATCTTTGTTGTAGACTTGGACTGCTCACCTTTAACAGAATAAGGCAATATAACTGCAGAAACACAATGTTTATGAGAAATGATTCAGGGATGGTGCACAGGTGATCCTTCAAAACCAAGAAGAAAAGGAGCTATCTCTTCAAAACAAAAAAACATATTAACAACCTGATACATCCTCTCCTGCATCACCATACTCCATATATTGAACTCGTTTAGCTTCCAGGAGCCTCAAGAAATCACTGAATGTTATGTCGGGGGCAGATTCAGGGTCCCAGTATCTGCCCTTTGCCTTTCCTTGGAGCTTCAGCAGAAACTTTGCCCACTCTCTGGCCTGGACGAGCTCCATTTCGTACTGCTGCGCTGATATTTCTTTGTCCCTTTTCAAGTTCCGCAAACGCTCTATCTCCTTGTCCCTTAATATCTGAAGAGATAAACAAAGTGAACAATTACAAGGAGAGAACAATAACGAGGTTGGCTAGCCTCTGAATTATATTGTCGATTCTTGTAAACAGTCTCCGAGTTACTGCACAAACAAAGGGAAAAAGATCGACCAAATATCAAGCCACTGCTTTGGCCTAGCTGTAAATACCTGATTATTTCTCTACATAATACGTTCAGTAAAGAATGTTCTGCTTAGTTGCCATAAGATACAGAAGCTTCAAGCTTACAATGAGATGAGGAAACATACAAACTTTGATACGACTCAAAACAGAAGCATTGGCACATACTGCTTCCTTATCTCTCAGCTTGATTTGAGCTAAACTGATAAATATAAAGTGACTAATAATGAACAAATCCCACTTTGTACATTCCAACAGTCAGCTAGCTACGAGACTTGTCCTTATTAAGACCGGACCTGTATGTACTCTCAAAGACTCGCTATGTCTTCCTTCGAAGATCGGATATTCACATAATAATTGCGTAAACAGAACAGCATAAAAGCGGTGTGTATCGGCAACAAAAGTAAATTTTCACTAACTTCGAAGAACTTGCGAGCCTGCTCTTCGTTCTTGCTCCCTGCTTTCTCCTTGGAGGTCGTTCCAAACCATGCGTTGGCTGTAGTCGTCCAAAATCTTCTACACGGCGCTCTCCGAAGCAAAACCTGCTCTGTCGAGATTCTGATTGATGTGCCACAAAATCGAGATAGCCCCGCGTCGAGATTAAAACCGGATGGAAGGGAGAAGGGATGAAAAGTGAGCCGGTGATGGCATTGCAAGGGTGAAGAGGAGGCGAGGGGAGGGGAGAGGACACCCCAAGGCCCTCGCTCCATGAGAGGTTGTGTGTGTTCAAAGAGACTTGTTGTTGGAGAAATGAGATTTCATTTCACCATTACTCAATATCAATGATCGTTCGAGCTGCTCACTTCACCTCGACGGATGTTGTATACTTACTTACTCGGAGGGCTTTCCCGGAATGAAATTGGGCTACGAGCCTATGTGGCCGGAAATGCAAGCGAAAATGCGAGATGCGAAAATAGAAATGCGAAAATGGGAAAATGCGAAAACCTGGCTTTAGTGCGGCCCTTTACGTAGCACGAGTGTTCCCAAAAGGCCGAGGGTAAGACTAAGTTGAAGGCTCCAATCCTTCCAAAACGAAAATAAATTTATGTTGCTTCGCATTCTTGGAAAACTAAATTTGGGACCTTGAATGAATGCTCTCAATAAAAGCCCACAAGTGGAGGAACCCACTCCATGGCTTAGACTTCTTCACAATTGTTGGAGCCTCACGCATTCACTCGCTTGAAGCTTCCCCAAGTACTCCATTGAGGTATTCCTAAATGAGCTTTAGGCATCTGAAATCTACCCTTTTGCACAATGCCGCTTCTGAACAAGAACTACACACAGGCAAAAGAGACTGTCCTCCACACTACCTTCAAGCCTAGCCTTCGCTCAGAGAGCTTGGCCTTCACAAGATACAATTTCTTCATGGCAAGCTTAATGAATCTCATTCATCTTGTTTTTTAATAAACCATAATGCTTGGGGTTTCAATTTTTGCCTAAATTTTTGCAAGTTTACAACATTGAGAAAATATTTTTTACAAGCGAAAATGATAACGTTGTAGGTTCATGGTATGTAGTTTGCAAGTTTTCTATGAACACTATGTTGTATGCTTAGAAACAAAATAAAATCTAATGGAAATTAATCTCATATCGACACATTAACTTCAACTAATAGGGGGCCCACACGTTGCCACAGCACATCTACTGAATGAAACAAGCTAAAGTCCAAGCTCAAAAAGGCATTGAAGGAACTGCATATTCGAGGCAAGCCTGGTCCAATGGGGACATGATGCAACAACTATTATAAGGATGAATGTCAAACCAAGTATTGCAACACTTATACCAAGTTTGGATGTGATGATAAGTGTTGGTGCAACAAAATTTGCACTACAAATGTCCACTAGGTAACAAAAACCGCATTGCAGGTGTCCATAAGGTGACACACGAGACCAAGACCAAAGATGGATGCCCATCGAGGCCCAAACAAGGCAAAGCAAAGGCAAGAATGATATAGGCAAAAATTAGGGATCATCATAGATTCAATGCTACTTCTGTTGTGATAATCATACCCAGGCTAAGTGCCAATTATGACAGGAGCACCTTCAACTGCTCAAAAGCAATGTAGAACGAAGAGAAATTGACCCCCAATGTCGAGCTATTCTGGCAGAGTTGATAGACTCGGTTGAGACTAATGCAGTTACCAAGCCACAAGGTCCAGCAGAGGTCCTTGAGAAGGGCCCAAGAATATTAACTGGAAGGCACAGAAACAAGTGGTAGCTAAGCTTGCCAAAGAACTAAAAGGGAAGGCATCCATAGTGAACTTGCCATAAGACCCACCTATAGCTAGGCAACCAACCGAGCCAAGTGAGGCTTTAACAAAGTAAGTCATGGACTGAGCCAATTACCACTAAGTT
This sequence comes from Dipteris shenzhenensis, assembly GCF_047967505.1. Classification (NCBI taxonomy): domain Eukaryota; kingdom Viridiplantae; phylum Streptophyta; class Polypodiopsida; order Gleicheniales; family Dipteridaceae; genus Dipteris; species Dipteris shenzhenensis. The sequence goes on along the minus strand of NC_141618.1, from coordinate 38,036,316 downwards.
CTCGAGTTTGGAGATGATTCAAGCATAGGAAAACTTTCGCAACATGAAGATCAGTCTCACGATGGCTGAGCTATTGAAGCTTGTCACCACTACCAAGAGTTCTTTTCGCAGCAGCTTTGACTTGAGGAGGAAACAACCCCAATTGTAGACTCTCCAATTACCATTCTAGGAATCAACACACCATCAAGGATGAGGAAGTTCTGATCATCATTGTCAAAATCAAGAAGCAGATTGTACCTTGTATTGTGGATGGTGATTTAAGAGTTAATGTCATCTTCGAGGATATGGGCCTGCGACCAAATCCTAAAATTTTGAAACCTTTTCCTTTCCAAGTATGTATGGTGGATTAGCCAATTCAGTTGAAAGGTATGCTCCAAGATGTCATCATTACCATATTTAGAATCATTACACAGTAATTTTTATTGTCATTTTTTTGGATATGAATGCCTATCCAATCTTGTTGGGGGTACACACTGGTTGAAAAGTGCCAAGGTGTTGCATGATTGGGGATCTGAGATTATGACAATCAGAACTAGAGATAGTGAGGTAACAATCCCCATCAACATAAGCAAGATACCAAGAATTTGCCAACCCAAGGACCTAGAACTCAAAGATCAATTTCCACTAGATGTTGAGTCTTGGGGTGGCTAATGGACATGCATATCTTACCTTTGGGAGAGATCAACGTATTTCAAGTGGGGAGTGACCTCAAGCAAAAGCTAAAGGATGAAAAGTTGGTCGAGCAATAAAAATTGTATGTGTGACTAGAGAATGAGAGTTAGTCGAGCCTAAGATAGCTATAACTCAGCTTGGTACTGAGCACTTGGTCCCTAAACCAACTCACGAACCCCAACTTGGGAATGACCAAGGAGCTACACACACTTGTGGTAAGTGCCCATTAATTGAATGATCAACTCCAAGTAGTCAAGAATCTTTTTGTGCAGCGTCAAGATGTGCTTACATGGAGTTACACCAATTTGTAGGGAGTTCCCTTGAAAATATACCAACATCGGATTCTCTTGATACCAAATGCCAAACCTATCCGTCAACAGAGGTGTAGAATGAATCCAAACTATGCCAAGAAGGTGACAACTAAGCTTATTAGCTCATCCAAGCAGGTTTTAATTGTTCCATTGATTAGAGCGATAGGTTGATCCCGATTGTGATTGTGCCTAAGAAGAATGGCAAGCTTCAAGTTTTTGTGGATTACAGGAAGCTTAATGCTCAGACTGTGCTAGGTCCTTTTTTCATTCCTTTCACAAATGGAATTCTTGACCAAGTTGTAGGCCACAACATGTACTCGTTCATGGATGGCTATAGTGGATATAATAAAGTCTCTATAGCACCCAAGCCCGAAAACTACCTTTATTAAAATTGGGTGCATATGCCACTAAAGTCATGCCATTTGGTTTCACAAATGCGCCATCCACTTTTTCAAGACTCATGGTTGAAACTTTTCTAGGATTATCTACCCACGTTTATTGCTAATATCCTGGGAGATTTTTGTGTATACTTGTCAATATCCATGCATTTGGCCTGCCTTGAAAAAGTGTTTACCAAATGTAGACAGGTAAGAATCTCCTTGAATCCAATCAAGTGTTTTTTTTGTGTACAAGCTGGTGTGTTGCTCAGCCATAGGATTTCCAAGGAGGGTATTCGAACCGATCCAAGTAAGATCTAAGCAATTGAGAAATGCCAGAGCCAGAGAATCTGGCCTAGCTTAATTTCTTTGTTGGACTTATTAGCTTTTATCAAATATTTGTGAAGGGATTTTCCAAGATTGGAGCACCTTTATATGAAATGACCAGAAAGGATACCAAGTTCAGTGGACCGAGGAGTTATTTGCAGTGTTTGTGAATTGAAGAAAGGAGCAACTGAGACACCAATTCTTTGACAACCCTGATGGGATGTGATATTTCATGTCCATGTGGATGTGTCAGGATATGCGATAAGCATTATATTGGCACAGCTAGATGGTAGACTAGACTACTCAATCTATTATGTCAGTCAGTTGATGATGCCACCCGAGTGCACACACAACATGACCAAGTGTGATGCCCTTGGGATGGTTTATAGTGTCCAAACATTTAGGCACTATTCGCTTGGTAATCCATTCATTTTCTATGTGAATCGCCAAGCTTTACTATACAAGGCAATGATTCAAGGATGTGTGGTGACATGGATGATATTGCTACATGAGTTCTCATTCACAACTATAGGAGTTCAATTTCAAGATCATTCACAAGCCACGTAAATTTCAAGCGAAGCAGACTGTTTGTCAAGATATCTTGTCTCAAATGAAAACCAGGGAGTGACAAGCAAGCCCCAAGATTGCCATTTGTTTGTTGTGGATTTCTTTGAGATCGAGTGTGATGAAATGCTTTAGTACCTCTCACAAGGCACATTTCCTAGGAAATGAACCAAGACAAGTGCAGGCTGAGCACGATGTAATGCTTAAGTACCTCTCACAAACCAAGACAAGCATAGGCAATGGATTTCAAAGCCTATAAATATACTTAATTGTTGGCTAACTTAATCGTTAAGGTGCATATGGACTACTATGCCATTGGATCATATCACATGAATGAGCAACGATTCTCATCGAGGCACATACAGGGGGCCTGCAAGAGGTCATTTTACTGGTTAGTTGGCAGCTTAAAAAGTTATACAAGTAGTTTTAAGGGGAGTACTCTGTTCGTAGATGCACATGCTTGGTATATCAAATGTGACGTTTGTTAGAGAACAGACAGACTGTAAGTATCGTATATGCTCCCACAAGTAGAGACTACTCCCACATAATCATATGCCATTGCAACCAAGCCTTTCATGGAAAGCTTTCTAGAGATGGGGCTTGGATTTCATTGGGCCATTTGAGAATGCGGCTTAATACACACACAAAACGTACATAGTTATTGCCATATATTATGCAACAAAGTGGGTACAAGGGAAAGCACTACGAGATAACTCAACTCGCAACATAGGCAAGTTCCTTTTTCAAAACATCATTTGTGGGTATGGCTATCCAATCAAGTATGTCAGTGATCAAGGGACACACTTTATGAATGAAGTTTTCTAGCCTGATAAATGCATTCATGGAATGTAGCAAGTTGCTATGACTCACTGCTATCTTTGTTAGGCTCTAGGTTGTTATTTGGCTCAGGATGAGTGTGAGTCTCCTCTATAATCTCTTTGGCTAGAGGAGAAGAAAAAACCAAGCAGGCACTACTTTCTTTGCTAAAAGGTGGGGACAAAGGACCTAGATTCAGTAGAGGAGGCAGAAGAGGCCCAGACCAGATGAATATTTCAAAATGAATTTGATTTTAGATGGGGGATTGGCCAGACCTTCAATAGGTGGGATTGGTTGAGTCGGATCTTTGGGAGGCGGCATGGGATTGGTTGAGTCGGATCTTTGGGAGGTGGTACGGGCTTGGTTGGCTTGAGGATAGGTGGGATGGGCTTGGAAGTGGGAGGGAGTAACTTGGAAGCATACGCGGTTGGCTTGGAAGATGGCATGGGCTCAGAAGCTTGCTCGACGAGATGGAGGATAAGTGGAGAGGTAGGTTGGTCCTCTTCATCCATGACCAACAATGTTGGTTTGTCCATGAGAGCAAGTTAGAGCCCTGGTCGTACCTCCAAGGCCAAGGTTCTTCTCCAATCACTAGCCAATGGCAGATCATGCAAAGATGAGGGCAAGCTAGTACTGTGCCTAGCCCTTGTTATTTATCGCTTGCAATTGCTACTTGAAGTTCTTTGAAAACATAGTGAGCCAGTCAACTAGAACTTTGTCTTCATAAGCTGATAGTGCTTTTGCAACATATGATTGAGGAATAATGCCAATACCCTTTTTCAATCCAATGTACTTGGTTAGGAAGTGGAAGCATGGACAGATTTGAGATCTACAGTCTTGCTGATGAGGTAGAATTGGGATGCCCAGTAACTCTTGTCCTCAAAGAATCTATGACGGTCCTCAAAGAATGGGACTCTTGTCCTCAAAGAATCTATGACGGTGTGCATTGCTACACACAAGCATGGTATTTAGACCATCCAGGTGGATAGGAGGAAGCCCAGATACTTGTTGGAGTGATGATTCCTGGCCAGAATGTTGGTGTTCTCCTTTACATAAGACTCCAAAAAGTCCTCTACTATATAAGCATTCTAAATGCCCAACCATGGCAACTCTATGAATTACCTGAGCCCGTTGTGCTTCATGTATGGCTTTGCAATGTTGTTAATGTCAATTGGTTATGGTGCAATCAACTTTGGCACTACCGTGTGTTGCTTAATTGGGTGTTCTTTAGGCTTAGGTGAGTCAAGAAGGTGGTTGGAAGATCTATAGACGCTATAGACAAAAGCAATGAAAATGATAGAGATCTACTAGTGCAAGTAAGGGCTCAAGGAACATAAATGATAAAGGAATACACTAAAAAGTGCAACACAAGATGTTTTGAAGTACTCCTTTAGTCCCTATGCACTAGAGGCATTATTGAATTAACTGGTGCATGTGGCACCTCGACTAAAGTGATGTCCATGTTTTCCATACAATGAAAACCAATTAAGGCTTCCTTAAGAGCTTCTCTTCCACTTACATGTTATGTTTGTACATTGCCACCAAGCAAACAAATGCTATGTAAGGCTTCACTTGGCTTCTATTGAAGAGCTTGGGTATCACCTAGCCTTGCAAATCTTCAAGATGTACTGTACCATTGCTAAAGACCTCGGTTATCTTATATGTCCCATTCCATCCAATTTTTAGATTGGTCTTTAGTGGCCCCAACTTAGCATTATACAATAAAACAAGCATACCCTCCTTCAAATGCTGCTTCCGCACAATGTGCCGGTCATGAAATGCCGTTTGCCTTCTTTGTATTACCTACCATGACCATGCAGCTCAGATGCATAGCTCACCTAGGTGGACTAGTTGATGCAATCACCCCTTGATTGCCTTGGGTTCCCAAGCTTCTACTTGGCTCTGCAACTCGGAGACTTATGACCAAAATTTCCAAAGGAGCCAGTACATCTAATCCAAACACATTCTAAATGGGTCAGGTTTGTGGTTACCTTATATACAGTCTAATATGCCCATAGTGCAATAGGAAGCTTGGTGTCCCAATCTCTCCAATGTGTATTGACTGTCTTTGTGAGAATAGATTTAAGAGTCTTTATAGTGGACCCAGCTTGGCCATTACACCTAGGAGATTGCAGAGCAGGCCACAAAGAAGGCAACAAAAGAAGTACCAACAAAGCATACCAAGGTCCAAGGAGGACTTCTAAGCTAAGTCATAAATAGGGTGACAAAAATGATGAGAAGATTGCCATCTAGCAAGCAATTGTGGCAATTGTTGTCAAGGCAAGAAAGTGTAGGCACTAGCTATAGTGCTTGATGTGAAACTCAAGAACATTCTCACCAAGTTGCCTGAGCTACTTAGCACATGTCTAAAAGGCATAAAGTTGGGCACCCATGAGCTAGGCCCGCAATCAAGCAATCGGATGACTCACAACCTTGTTGGTTCCCTGATCCTCCCTCAATTGTAAGGTTTCTTTCACTATGTCGGAAGGCTCTTGCAGGAGAGAGCATAGATCAACTGTTCCACTTTGATAGTGATCTTCCTCTTGACGTCATAATGGCAAATTAGTGCCAACTCCATGAACTGTGGTTGCTGTTGTACCTTATAGCATGTAGCCAAAAATTAGGTTCCTCCCCAGGCTCTCATTTACAACAAAAACAAATCATATGGGTTATAAAAAGAAAATGGAAGCCTTTTATGAGTACAAGCTTGACTTTGCAAACTCTGAGTGTAATAACATGCAAACAAAGCTTGACAACATCTAAGAGGCCCATACTAAGCTGAAAGAAGAACATGCCATAGTAACTCAACATCTTCAAAAGACCCAAGCTCAGCTAGTATAGGCAAACAACACACTTGCCATGCAGGGATAGTTTCTCATGGCAAATTTAAAAAAACTACCATCCCTCATTTGACCAACTGCTATTACTAGTGAGCTTCGCTAGTTGCACCAGGAGGACACTACAATTCAAGATAAGGTAGCTACCCTAAAGCAAATACAAGCGCTACTACAAAACTTGAATGCTCCCTAGGAGCACCTAAATAAATTGGCTTGCGATGACAAGGATGGTGCCTCTGAGCACGGTGGTCCTAGTTTGCCTCGTAGTCCCTTACCAAGCCTAGCATGTTGGCCATTTTAACCAAAACTAGTGGTTCACAACCATGGTGGCTAATGTAGGTTAGGATCCCACCAATAAGCAAGCGGCAAATGTTGATGAAAGGACTACAGCCTAGGGTTTGCTATTGATGGATCTTTGAGCCCTAATCCCATGCAAAAATTGATGGGTCTTCCCAGAACGACTTCCTTTTTTTCCCATGAGAAAAGGAACTTCCATTAATACTTTGGAAAAACCAACCATAGCAAGACCAAAAGGTGCTGACCATGTGAAATAAAACAAAAGAAACAAAACTTGGTTGTCAAAAGGGAAATCAGCTATTTTTGGAGAACCCACCTCACTGCCTAGGGAATCTTTGAAATAGGGACTAGCAACCAAGGTGGATGATGTTAACTAGTCTGACCATCCCGATTAGGTAGGCATTCCAATAACACGATACTGTCGAAGTCACCTTACCCGAACTTGCTTTTGTCATGCCCTTTAAAGGTGCAGTCAAGAGGGTGACCACTCTAGGTTAGTGCCACACTGCTTCTTGTTCAATGTGGTGCCATCCTTGGTTAATATAGCGCTGCCCACGTAGCCATAGCCATTCATTCAAATGGTTGCTAGTTTAAATCCCACGGCATCTTACAAAGACCGTTGGTGAGAAGTAGGATTTATAAGAGGCACCTTGCCTCTCTTTGTATGTTGTTGATTGCACACTTTAGAGACTTTGCTCAGTTAGACCCATCGGTTGAGTCGTAGTACTCCACGAAGAACTTTAAGCTTTGTACTCCTCATTTTTGTTTCTGACATCCGACCTTGTCTCTATGTCTAACTATGTTTCTTTTTAGTATTTCATTGTCATGTTTGATTAAGCAACTTGATTCGAATGTGTACTGTTAACATAGCAAAACTCCCCCCATTAACAATTGGTGACCACATTGTTTTCATTCCCTTAAGGTACATGTCTGTGCGTGAAGCTTATTTTGGAAACCGCAGAGCATCCCGAAGATTCTCTCTCTCTTCTCCCATGCTTTATTGCAACCACATCAGGTGGTATCCTTGTTGCACCTCCGTGTCCTCTACCAATTTCCTTTCACTGATTACCAATTCATGTTCATGTTCGTCACCCAACCATATCTATCAAGGACCCCAAGCTCTTTGATTTCCTAGAGGAGGATGCCAATGTGCATGTAATGCTGTCTGAAAGCGCAATGCATGCAAATGTTCCGGTGGTGCACCAAACCAAAGTCGTCAAAATGGTGACGTTCTTGCCTACTCTCCATAGGTAGCAAGGCAATGATTTGGGCCATTGATTTAGGCCACATAGTATGCCATTACCACGTTTGAAGATTTTTCTACCCTTCGTGCAACCTTTGTGGCTCACTACCGCATAGAAAAGACGATGGTCTATGTCCTCAGAAAGCTTGGACTTATGAACCAACACGACCTCACATTGGATTTGCATGCCAACCTTCGGCCAGCAGCTCTATCACTAGCTCAATGTTCTCATTTTACCAATGGTACCTGTCCAACCTATGTGCATCATAGGACTGTCTGGAACTAATCCGATGGTGTGCATCGACACAATCAAAAGCACCAATTTACGATGAAGATATTGTTCTGATTACAAACACCGAAGGGCCAAGCAATCTTGGGTGCATTGCTCGATGGTGGTTCAAGGGTCAACATAATATTGGATGATATGTGTTGGTGTGTTGGATTCTTTGGATGGGAGCCAGCACCATTTGTGGTTAGGATGGTGGAAATAGCGTGTACAACCAATAGGCCTCCTTTGCAAGGTTTTGATTATGGTAGCAAACCCAATGTTTGTGGTTGCCATCATCATTATTCGGATGGAAGACATCAGCAATGCCTACCCGCTAGTATTGCTCGATAAGCCGTGGCTGCAGCAAGTGCGTGTGAAACAAGATTGGCATTATGATCAGGTATGGTGATAAAAAGGTGAAGCTGGTTCGAGGCCAATTCACATGTGTCCACCCACAAGTAGCTGAGAGAGTCAACATGACCGAAGGACTTGACGAGACAATGAAGAGGAGGAGTTTCTCCGAAACTATCCCGACATTGTTACTCTCTTTGAGGTGGATGTAGCATCCATACTCGACAAGTACAATTTCCCTTAGGAAGGATTGTCGCTACAGGATGATCTGTTGGTCAAGGATGATCTGAATCCATTATCGAAAGTAGTCGAAGATACCCTGGCCAATATCCTAACCTCAATTAGGCAAAACAAGATTTTGAGAGGGAATTGCAACTCTTGAAGGGTGACCTAGGAAGCCCTAATGGACCTTAACCTTGGCATCGTGAATGACTTGCGTATGGTTTGCATCAGCACCCGACTCAACCCCACATTTCGGACAGAACTGCAAGACCCCCTTAGGACATTTGTCGATGTCTTTGCATGGAGCTATATGGATATGAAGGGTATTGACCCTTAATTTTATCAACACAGTATTGTCCTTTACCAAATTTAACTGTGTTGTTGGGTTTGGTTGACTGATTGGATTTCTTTTATTTGCTAGTGCTTGGTGACCATCTTAGTGCTTGCTATGAAGATGCTCACTCCTTTACTCTAAGTTTTTCTTAGCATGCAGCATCCTACTCATTTCTTGGGATGCAAAGAATGAGTGTTGTACTAACACAGGGTTGTGCAGGCTTGGATAATACCGCCGTCTGGAGATGGGTGATTGAACAAGGCGAGTAAATAACGTGCAAAAAGAGAAAACCAAGTATGAAATGCAAGTACTTGTATCATCATTAAGTAAAGGGAATCAATGCTCATCACAACCAACTGTAGCGGTAGAGGTGCTTGTGTAACAAAGTATTGGGTTTAGTTGACTTATCGAATTTATTTGATTTGCTAGATTTAATCATACAGTTATATTTGGTTGTCCAAAATTGAATTCTCAAAGTTGTATCTATCTTCTGCTTGGTGCTCCTAAATATTGGCCTTATGCCTTTGCTCATCCCATTCTAGCACTTTCTGGGGTTAAAAAACTCAGACGGCTATAAGGTGCTGCTAAACTATTGTTCCTCGTTGGTTTCTTTAGCTGGTTCCTTGGCTATGGGCTCCAATCCCTCTGCGATTGGCATACAATTTTTCTCATTGTCCAGTTTTGTGTGGTTGGATTCCTTTGTCCATACCCTCCAACTTGAAGTGGGTTGTACTATAGTTGATGGTCAGTTTGCCACCCAACCAAGGCTGTAGTTTCAATTAGGGACAAAAAGTTTGGATAATGCTGCACAATAACTCACCTAGTGTAGCCATATCAACATCATCTAAGGCATCGTTGGGACACTTTCGTCCACTTCTGAGGGTTTGTCTACATTTACTTCTCGCCTTAAGGATGATACCAAACTCATCTAGCAAAAGCGTTACCAGACAAACCCGAACTATGCAAAATAGGTCAAGGAAGAGATTGATAAATTATGGCAAGTGGGATTCATATACTCCATCAATAGGGCAACTTGAACCTCCAACTTGATTGTAGTTGTACCCAAGAAGGACAACAAGAAGTGAGTTTGCGAGGATTATCGCAAGCTCAATGCTGCGATCGTGACCAATCCATTCCCTCTCCCTTTCATGGATTCCATGCTAGACATAGTCATTGGGCACAAAATGTACTCATTCCTTGTTGGGTTTGATGGGCATAATCAGGTCCAAATGGCCAAAGAGGACCAAGAAAAAAATCACATTCATCACCAAATGGAGGGTCTCCAACATAATGATGTTTGGCCTCAAAAATGCAGCAGTGGCATTCCAACGCCTAGTCCAACAAGTGTTTGTTGATGATGTGGCTCTCAATTTGCTCCTCAACACAAAGCCACTCATATGGATGTAGGATTGCAAGTGGGCCTTTCGAATTCTCAAGCTGATGCTGGCCAAAGCCCTGGTCATTCAACTGCTTGATTGGAAGCTTCCCTTCCATTCTTCGTTGTTGCAATGCCTCTGTCATATCAATTTGTGTGGTATTGATGTAGGAAAGGATAAGAATTGGTACTGTCCATTTACTATGCAATCCGCTAACTATCAAAGCCCGGTACGAATTATTCAACGATAGAGAATGAGGTGCTCAAGATGAATTATTCCATCAATGTGGTTTTGGCACTACCTACTCGGGAACCCCTTGGTATTTCATGTGGATCATTTGGCATTGCTATTGCTCAGCAAGCCTAAATTGGCAAGTAAGCTTGCTCGTTCGATGTTGTCACTTCAAGAGTTTGCCTTCATTGTTGTTCATACTCCAAGTAGTTCACACACGGTGGCCGATTACCTATCCCAATCAGATGCGTTGGTCGATTACCTATCCCAATCATATGGCAGTGAGACCCCACCCTCTTTATCAATGATTTCCTGAATGCGAACCTATTTGAGACAACAGTTGAGGGACATAGGCCAATCAATGTATCGAATGGGCCAGAATCACTGGTGCAAGACCAGAAAGAAACACAAGACGATATATTGGCATTCATACCAACTTGATATGATGACATGTATTAGTTCCTATCAGACACTGTGCCACATCATCACTTGTCTTGAGATAGGCGTAAGCAACTTGCTCTATGAAGCCAAAATTTTGAGATCATCCACGATTCCTTGTACCACCTTGGATCAGACAAAGTCCTTTGCAGATGCATTCCACCACATGAGCAACAACTAGTCTTACAAAAAGCGCACCAAGGTTTTGACCGGAGGTCATTTTTCCACTAATACCACTAGTTAAAAAATCCTCCAGCCTGGCTTGTGGTGGCCTATGGTAATTCGTGATGCCTTCCTTTTTCCAAGCAATGGGATGCATGCCAAAGGTTGGGACAGCCCACCATCAGGGATCGCATGCTGCATAATCCAGTTTTCCCTTTGGAACCATTCCAAAAGTGGGGCCTTGATTTCATCAGCTCATTCAAGGCCACTCACCCATCGGGCAAAAAATACATCCTAATGGCAATGGGCTACTATACCAAGTGGGTTGAGGTAAAGCTTTTGAAAGACAATTTGGTTGCTACGACTACGAAGTTCATTTACAAGTAGATCATCACATGATTCAGCTATCCAATTGAGATAGTCAGTGACCAAGGTGGCCAAACGAGGTGATGAAGAAGATAACAAGGTGCTATATGATTGTCCATAAGCTGTCCACCATCTATTATGTGCATAAGCAAATGGCCAGGTAGAATTGTCTAAAAGATCACGATGAAGTAATGAAAAAAATCGTCAATAAGAACCACACATATTGAGAATTCATGGGATTTTTGGATAGCTTATAAGGTAGCAACCAACGTCACCCCTTTCAAGATGGTGTATGGAATTGAAGCAGTGGTGCCTATGCAATAATTGATGCCATCCCTAAATCACGTGGTCATGGAGTAGTTGAGCCCAAAAGAATCACTCACACACTGCATGGACCAGCTGTAACAACACCTTCATGAGATAAGATTCATCATAGCCCACAGTTTTGATATAGTGTAACGCCCCCAAAAAAATGGGTTGACCACCATGCACATAACTAGATCTTCAAAGAAAGGGATGCAATATTGTTATTCTGGTCCAGACAGATCCCTCACCCAGCAAACTAAAGTTTTGATGGGCTAGACTATATTAGCTCATGCATCATTATTATGATGGCACGTTTTTACTTGGCACGGTTCAAGGTGAGCTTTTCAAAAAGCTAGTTAATGGCCAATCACCTTAGGCCTTATTTCGGCCCAATGCCACCATTTGTCTTCCTCGAGGAATCGAAAGATACACCGGTAGTAATGTCCGCATGTGTGGATTTGATAAGGCTAGATGCCGACTCATCAAGTGATAGGGTGTGCCTCAACATGAACTTAACTGCAACACGTGAGGTGCAGCCTCCGAAAAAGGCCATTGTCAACATGCATGCATGTGAGTGCCTCCCTGCCATTGCATGCCTATTCCTCCTTGATGTCTCCCATTCCCTTCATCACTTGAACCTTGTCATCACGACTCTACTATTCTTGTTCTTTGCACTCTCTTACACTCTTCCAGCTTCTACCATGGTGGTTTACACTAAATTGTTGACCTTCAGCACCCCACATTGATGAATGGCTGATGGTAGCACGACTAAGAGATCCTACAAGCCTGCCTTGGAGCACAATCCTCATTTACTCGGAGACCAAAAGCATTACAGCATAGCTACAACAAGGAAAGATAGTTCGTGTTGCCTCCAAGTAACGCATGCTCATAACAAAGTGGGTCGCCACAATGCTTTGTCTCCCTCACGACAATGAAACTTGTTGCCCCAATGCCAAGCCCAATGATATGGAGTATCCATTTGGCAATAAATCCGCCCAAGAGTACCTCCTCAGTAGCCTCAACAACCTTATCCTCATCCCCTGTTTCAGGTTCTTTTAAGAAAAAACTGCTAATGCTAACATCTCGGCTCTGCAACAACAGGGTGGAGGATGCAAATAGAGGAAGGGAAGCCCATGGTGTGGGCACATCTATTCCTAGAGTGCTTCCTCAATGGGACAAAATCCCTCGTAGAGAAAATGAATGCTTGGAGCCACGTTGGCCAAATCCACTCAGTCTTGTTTTCTTGCTTAGTACTAGAGCTCGAGATTCCACCTACAGGCAATGCACTAGAGGCCAACCCAATAGAGACCTCCAAGGCCACAAGGCACAAAGACCGTGTGCACCAAAAGGACCACAAGAGTCCTCTAGCTAGAGGGTGAGGCCACCGGCTCCAAGGCCACCGTCGATGATGACTTTGAGCCAATCACCTCCTTCCCCTTGCCCATTGGTCTAAAAAATGTAGCCTTCTCTAATGTGCTTGCCTCAACTCCCTTGACGAGCATGACCGTGCTAGCACCCCTTCATCCTAATTCAACTACCTCGTATTTCTTCTCTTGACCGGCCATTTCTTCATCTATTTATATATCTGTGTCCCTCCCCATCGCCTGTACGTCTATTCCCCATCCCCTGATGATTGCAGCTGTAAAGACCACCAAAGGGGTGATCATCGGGGGCTCAGTAACCCCATTAAGGCACTGTAGCTTGAGGCAACAAGAAAAGGAGATGGCAGGTTTGCACCGGGAGTTCAGGGTCTCCCAACTATCACAGGAGGTTGAAAATCTCAAGCGAATGCAACAACAGGCCAGAGAGGAGCATGTCTGCATGCTGGAGAGCCTCCACAACTAGCATGCAAAGACGTGATAGTACATGTCTTTATACATACATATAGATATATTCATGTATATACATATATATACACATATATATAGCAGCTCGAGCCCTCCTCTGAGATATGCACCTCCACACCAACTAGAAGCCAACTAAAGAGGCAGTTCCTATGGATGCCAACATATTGACAGAGCTCTACACGCTTAGTCAAAGAAGAGCATGCCTGACAACACCATGTTGATCGCTTATGCAGGCCATCCTAGCACCCGCCTCTTTAAACAGATGGCGGTCATCCAACAATATGAACCGGAGCTAGATGCAGATGTGGCCGACACTTTTGCTCACCATTCACAAGGGCATATTGCAATCATCAGGCGAGACAACCAGCCCTCCGCCCAGGGTTAAGGTACTATGCTTGCACCAAATGCCAGCTAGAAGCACGCAACCCTATCCCTCATGAAGGGGAAAAGCCCCCATGCCAATTTATCTTCTATGGATAGATGGCATCCTCCTACTCATCGGATTGGCCAAAGGGGCAGAGCGTCCTCAACGCACGCTCCTGTAGGAGTAGATTATGGTCCTCCAACGCAATTGGGACGATGCCAAGGACCAACTCAAGGCAACTAAGCTACATTTTGATCTTAAGTCAAAGAGCTGGGTAGAGTAGGAGCATTAGCTAAAGCTACAGATTCAGACATTTGAGTAGAGCGACATGGTCCTACAAAAGAGGAGAGTAAAGACGAGGAGCACAGTAGACTCGGATCCTCTGACACAGGCACCACTTGAGTCGTCTGTCGTTTGGCTACCAATGCTTACCCCTCCTTCCCCTTTAGCACAAAAGTGAATGAAGCAACCTTCTCCCTGGAAGACGGTTTAGCAAATAGTGCAGGAGGAGCATAGCATAATGGTAGCAATGGTTTGCATAATGCGGGTAACCAATAATGACTTGCTCAAGAAACAACAGCTACAGTAGTACCTCAGCAATGCTTGACAACAGATGGTCTTCAACCGTTGGTAGATTGTCGAAGACGCTTGCATGAGCATCAAAGGCTTGGTGGCATAGGCACAAATACCAGAATCGACGTGGTATTTGGCATTGTACATATTTTTGCAGCTGCATGCATGCAATCGGGCTACTTTACTACCACCACCGCCTCCACCACTAGTGTCAAATTTGCCAACCGTTCTACCTCCACAATAGGGCCGCCTCCACCGCCCAATCAACAACCTGTTGCACTGGTGGCCCAACCAGCCAACAATGATCAATTAGAGATTGCCAGATGACATTTGGCCTTTTATACATGTCACCTTTTCTAGAAGCTGAAGTAGTGGGCATTAGACTTTCTCCAGCTGATAATGTTCACCCTCTGCACATCCCAGCCGCTCCTCTTTCATCTTTGGATGCCAGCATGACTACTTGATAAGGCCCCTAATTTGCATTGCCTCCTTTCTCGACTTTTGGACATGGTCCTAAACGGCACCACCAAGGTCACCATGGTTTGTAGCACGAAGGAAGCATCTTTCGAGTCATTAGGACTCTTTAAGCAGCATCTTTTGAGTCATTATTTGGATTCTCAACCCTGGCCTTCGGGCTTTTCCTAGATGTATTGTGCATTAGGGCTTAGTTATGTGCATTGGTCAGTCTGGATAAATGAAGAATGAGGATCTAATTTCTTTAATGTATACAACCAAAACAGCTAGAGATACAAGGGAATACAAAACATTGACATTAAATGAATATATCAAAGACTAGAAAGCAAGTGAATGAATGTATCAAGGGACAATATCACTCTTCGTGTGACAAGGTGGCCTGGGGATTCTTGATCCAAAGCTTCACTTCTTATTAGAGGCTTGACCCCAAGAAATCATCCATGGAAGCAATTCTTGCTTCATGGTATTCTTTATTGTACACCGTGAGCCATTGGGTAGTGGTCAGGGAACATGGTTGGATTTTCTTGGTGGATTATCACCGTTAGCCCTGTTCTCCGATGGTGTGGACACTTGTCCAAATATGGGAACATTCCCATCGTGCTATCATCCGAGTGGTACCATCCATCACGGAGTAGTTAGCCAAGAAATCTTTTTTTTTTAATCCTGTAGTGCTATTTCAAGGTCTCACCCTTGGCAATGAACATAGATCCAGATTGGCACCTTGGCACTGCCAAGGTATGTCTAGTATGCCATGCCTTCTTCATGCAGAGGCGTTTCGAATGTGGTGCCTACAGATTTGAGCACCATGGAGCCATAGGATTTGTTCTTACTCCCCATCCCGACTCAAGACCCTCTGCCTTCCTCATAGGTGGACTCAGCTTACGAGGTGGTTTCTAGTTTGTGATCGATATGGTGTTCGCGATTTGCTCGGGTCATGAAGCGGACATACATCCATTTTCATTGATATAGTGGATTTCATTTGGACTGATCTCATTTTTACTAGCTGGAGTCAATGGGAGAGATGCATTGGGACCTTTACAGAGATTGATAGCATTCATGCGGGACCTCAAACTCTGTTCCTTCTTTTTACATGTTAGTCCACTTGGGATGATGTGGCATTATAGACCACCCCCATGGTTGTTTATTCATATTGTAGAGGGGAGATATTTCCCACCTTTGGTATAATTTGTTTTGAATGGAATAAAGTAGTTCTTACTGCAAAAAGCTGTCCCTGACTTTGACTTTGCATTCCGACTTTGACTTTGCATTCAATGAATCCTAAATATAGCAAAAGCCCAATAAACCCAAAGGTGCAAAAATGTAACAATTGTAAACAAGGCAAGCTTTCTTCATTATTCTTCCTCCAGAAGCGAACGCCTAGATTTCTAGGTTGACAGAATAAAGCTAGAAATTTGATAAGCAATCACCTAACATTAAACACTAAAGTATACAAAAGTACAAAAACCCTTTCCCACTTGCTGTGCTGAGTTCACAATAACTAGGAGGATAAAATTCCTCACCAGCTGAGTTGGTCTCTTTGTACATAGAAGTTCAGAAGATCTTTGATAAACAATCATCCATAACCATCTAACATGCTGAGTTGAGAAAATAATGACTGGCATGCCTCAGAAAAGACCAATGGTTGGCAAAATCTAGTCTCTGCAATCACCAGAAACAACTGCAGCCAAGCTCCAAATTATCCCCGGACCCCAAGGCAGTGCTGACCTACCAGCAATAAACACCCCACTAGATCTTTACAGCTGAAGATTTCTAGCAAAAGGTAAGGTCTGCAAGGATCACACGAGCTAGCAATGCTTTAAGAAAGAAAATATCAGACAAAGGTGGGTGACACTACCCTCTTGTAATGGCTAGGGTGGGAGCAGATTCAGTTAAATGAACCTGGCTTACATAAATTCAATACACACTCCACGTGATGAAACATAGTTTCTTAGTAAGCATAAATGCATATATGCCCACCACGATGGTCAAACTGCTGCAATACTCTTAGCATCATCCATGACACGTATGTCGCCATGGTATGCCTTGACATTCAAATTCTGAACTTCCGACCTTCAGGAGTGTACCTGCTGACGTGCCTTTCCATCTATTGATGGGCAGGATACTGGATCATAACTTTAAACCTATGTATGCCACCACTCTGCTTAAGCTGATGCTCAAATAACAACATACCATGACATATAATTATCAGTTGCAGCCCAAACTATATGTACGTAAACACACCCAGTATTTGCTTCTGCAGGTGTCAAAAGCCGACATGAGAGCTCCAGGGTATGCACACTCACTTTTTCCATTCTCTTGGATTTTTAATCTCCTGTAAAACCAAATATATTTGAGCTTTAAGCAAGCAAACAAAAACTTAATCCACATGAAAAGCTCCTCCAGAGTATTTACCTTGCCAAAAAAAGAAGAAATCTGACTCCCTTTTTTCTTACAACATCATACAAGAGAAGATTCACATAGTGGCGATGATTTGATTGATAAAATCATCATCATCCACCTGAACCTCATGACTTATCCTTCCACGTGCATCAACAGAATCAAAAAGATCATCTAATACACCCAAAAAAAGATGTTAAAAAAATCCTAGTCAAATCAGCTGGTCTGTCTAAATTTCTGGCCTGGTCTGTCTAAGTTGTGACCTAGCAAGAAAAGGTGATTGTTAAAAAGTTTGTAATCTAACCGGTCCTCAAGGATTTCATTGCCTGCCTTGCTGGAATCCTCATTCTCTTTCCAATTCCATTCTCAATGTCATCTGCATTAATATCTGTATTTACACCTTTACCATCTGGCATATCCAAAATAGCCATGAAAGATTCACACTAAGAGTTAGAACAAAGCAGCCGTTAGCTCCATTTTTGTTCATCTCGAAGGGACACAAGATGTTAAAAGTTTCGTTATCTGACCAGTCCTTGAGGATGATATTGCTTGTGTTGCTGAAACTTTGATTGCTTTTCTTTCATCATCTCTATAGTTGCCCACATTAGTCTCTGTATTTGCACCTCGACAAGTGTCCATGGAATCAGGCACATAATCCAGCACACTTAACATTCAAAAAATCAGTACCCAGCAAGGAAAGAAGCATCTTCCAAAAGTTTCATTGTCTAACCAGTCACAGTGGATGCCATTGCCTGCCTTTCTGGAATCCTTATCATCTTTGCCTTATCATCTTCATCAGCCTCCCAATTAATCTCTGTATTTACCCTTCCGCAAACATCCCCAGAACCAGGGACACCAACTGGCAAATCAAAAAATTCACATCATTAAAAAATCAGACAAATCAGCTCATCAAATGACGTTCTTTTCAAAGCAACAAGTCAAGCATAATCAAAGCTCTGATATCTAACCAGTAGTTAAATATTTCTTTGCTTTTTTCACTGGAACCCTTATTGTCTTCCCGTTGAATTGATAGTGTTTCCAAGTTGGACAATACTTCTTCATAAGTTCCTCTTGGTTCTCTGGCCTTCCTAGCTGTTGATACACTTCTCCAACTCGCTGCAATGTGCCTTCATCCGGTTTTACCCCCATCATTTCCATCTGCTTAAAAACCTTCAACACAGAAAAACAATCTCCAATTAAAAGCGATAGATAATATATCCCATTTAATCAAATCAGATCATATCATAAAATTGTGAGAGAAGATCAATGAAAGCAAGCTGTTTTCTTCCTCTTTCTGCTTCCAACTGCTCCACCTTCATCTTAACACTAGAAGCAGCTGACTGTCCTTAGTCAAGACGGAAATTGGGACAGGTGAGGTCATGACGAACACGTTGAGAGTATGTATCTCAAAGACAGATTAAAAAAAGGTCAATAATTCCCATTAATTGGCTTTGCCCACAAGCTTTAATCTATTTATGGTTAAGTATAAATTCCTGCCTAGGCAGAATCTATAATTATTTCCACAAGGTCAATAAGAAACAATATTAGGGGCCAGATTGTCGCAGCTCTCAGCCACCTTAAGAGATTGTCCATTCATCCATGCAATTCTGTTTAGGCTCTTCACATCCCCCCCCCCTGATAGAGTAATCAAGGATTACATACGATTTGATATTGCCAATCAAAGAGGATAAAATCACAAGTACAAACAGATGACATCATTTCTAGAAATTTTGCAGCTGACAGAAGCTGCTTGCTTGACCTCACAGGCACAGAGCATTCCCTTTTCCCCAATACGCAAGCAAAACCAATTGCATACCAAATCGCAGCTTACCTCCAAAAGTTTTTCTAGCATTCCACGCCTCTTGTACATGCTCATCATGCGGACAAACATGTTCCTGGGCATGGAACTTCTACGTAAGGCTAAGAGCTTTTCCCACAATGCCTCAGCATCGTCCAGACGAGCATCCATGTCATATGCCTTCAGCAAAAGGTCATATACTCCCATTGTCTGGCCTTGCCCTTTGCTTAACATCCATTTGGAAACCTGTGCACAAAAGCAATTAGAGTTGAGGAAATGCATATGGAAATTGAAACCCAAAAAAACAAAAAATTAAAACCCAAGCTAAAAATACGGCTGCTATACATATCTCATAATATGGCTATTGATCATGTATATGAGGCTTATCTATGACAAGTTCAAGACTGGTAATTGAGTGCAGCAGATTCAAAACACTCGAGTGCTCATTCAGATCGTGATGAGTACACTTCAAGCCCGGTGGAATGAAAACATGTACTTCTATGGTGTATGAAAATCCCAATCATATCAAAATTATCAATACGCCAAACAAAACCTGGATGATTCTCTGCCATTGCTGTCGCTGCTTGAGTCTGTTAAGCCCTTTTCTCACAGCAATAACTGGGAATTCTGGCTCAAAAGCAACCCATTCATCTAAAGCCCCATAAAGTTCCTCCTTCACGTTTGAAAGAGGCATAACCTGCATAAAATCCCATACCAATTATTAAGATAGTTTCCTTCATTTGGTCTGTACTTGAAGGCTTAAGAACCTAGCATAGGAGAAGAGGTCAGAGAACAGGGTAATACAATGCTCACTAAGGATTTCGCCTTTGTTCCTGTTCCAGATGCGCCCGTCCTTTTCCAAAGATGATGTTGCTTCTTGCCTTGGCTTGCAGATTGGTTTTTCCCTGTCTTGGATGACTTCTGTCCTTCATAAAATACTACTGTTTAGGAGATGTTTAGAGGAAACTAATTGCTTGAAAAGTGTGCAATATGACCAATTTACTTGAATATCTCCCTGAACAGATGGCCGTAGCTGTGCTCTCTCTGATTTAAAAGTCTTCTCCATTCCTTTGCACGAAATGGTGAAGGATCTGCAAATGGTAAAAGCAATCATATAGCGCATTGCAAGGGCAGTTACGACTTACAAGTCTTGACAAGATTCTCGTACTGAAGTAAGCACCTGCTCAATAGATGTTTTTCCCTGCAAAACAAAGCAGCTCGATCGGGAGTACCAGGCCTCGATTTGAGAAAGAATGTGCTTGTCCCACTAACCATACCAAGGTCTTGATTTAAGTGAGCTTTGAAAGTGGAACTGTTGGGTACATAACAAGCGTTGAGATGCCTGCACACAATCGAAATTGGCAGAGCCACGGACGCTCGTAGCGGGCTGCTTTTGTCTATAAGAAGCAAAGGCCATATCCTCGACTCTGTTGGCTCAACACAAAATGGAATGAGAATACAATGCACCCACGTTACACCGATGCGATGACAACAGTGAATTGTCCTCTAGTTTCCAAGGGGAAGAGAAGTGATTGGCATACTTGGAATGAGAGCCAAGGGGTGACGGGCTCCTGAGGCAGCGGCCTTGAAGACAGACATGGAGCTCATGGTCTTCAATGCTTGTGTGTGTGTGTGTGTGTGTGTGTGTGTATATTTGACAGGAACCTGATGATGCTGTGTATATATATATATATTTGACAGGAACCTGATGATGTGTGTATATGTGTGTTATGTACATGTATGCGTGTATATATGTGTGGTATGCACGTGTGTATGTGTGGGTTGATAGTAGCCAGCCAAGCCATATTTGGTTGTCATGTGAAGAATCCACATGATGCAATCACTACTAGACCAATGGTTGCTTGTAGTCACCACTATTGATCTATGCCTCCATCTCTATGGCGCACAATGGCCTTCCTAGAAGGTTACTCGAGTAACTATGGTGATGACTTAGTGGCTAGCGATCGTGTGCATAGTAGCTAGCAATGATGGCAATCCGGTTCTAGTAATAGGTACTTATAATCCCCATGCATTCTGATCGACTAGATCGCTTGAATAGTCGTTGGAATCACAATTGATTTGCAAGAGTTGATAAGGCAAGTCGGCTCACCTTCACTTTTGGCAAACTATATGCTGAGTATGGTCGGATCTACTTTCTCCTTAATCTTTTGCCACAAGCCCTTCGTTAGAATGCCCTTTCCAGGGTTATTAAAGGCCCCTATTAAGAAGGCTAATATGGTCGAGCCACTTCACGAGGAAAGGCTCTTATGCTTGCGTTTAGTGTTATAGGGTAGGTCCTACTAAAGTATATTCTATTGCTATAAGAATCAATTCAACCTGCAATTTTATAGATCAAATTACACGACCGTTACATCAGTGTAAAGAGAGTTCTATTTTATACGTATGAGATATCCAACTTGAGATATCCTTGTCATGCAATACGTCTCAAAAAAATGAAGATTTGGTCATAAGTTGCCTCAAGCTATATCATTAACCAATATGATGTCCATGATACAAAGTTCATCCAGTAAAAATTAACATGTTTATCAAACCATATAGGTGTAGCTCTTTGTCACAATTTTGGAACATTTTATGCTTGTCATTGTGCCTTTTATCACAAAACTCACACACACACACACACACACTTGTGTGCATGCGTGCGTGCATGTGTGTGTGTGTGTAATAGCCCAATCTCAAAGGCATGGGTCAATGCAGTTAAGAAGGGTATTCCGCTTTGTGAAGAAGATGAGAATTGGATTCTGAGAGTCAGCAAGACCCCGAGGGCAAGACCCTAAGGCAATGGCAGAGGCTTGATGCCTCCTTTTCTTTTTGAGGTTTACTTATTCCTTGTACATATTTTCATGCGTGCTTCTCTTAAATGTGTTTCTTACAATGTACAGGGCCTCTACAACCCGAATAAATGGAGGCTCCTTTGGCACTATGTAAATACAACTCATCTAGATGTTGTGTGTCTGCAAGAGCATAATCAGCATTCTTTTGCTGGCCAGCATGGGTTCTTTTCAAGATATGATATATTCTATGCAAGCTCTGATCAATTCTTTGGGGTGTACATTCTAGCCAGACATGATTTGCAGCCCTGTGTAGCATGTAATGATCTTTGTGGCCGATGGATGATTATCCAATACATGATCAATGGAGAGATTTTTGAAATTGGTTCCTTGTATGCCTCTCAAACTTCAGCTTGTAGAGCTCAAATGTGGGATTCCATAAAGCAATATCCTTGGTCCACTAATGCTATACTTTATGGTGATTTCAGCAATGGGAAGATATGATTTCATCACTTCATGCTGCAGATTTACAGATAGCAACTCACCCTTCAGTTTTGGGCTTTACATATCATCATAATGCTTTTACAGAGTATTGGGCCAGGCTTGACAGATTGTATCTTATTCATGCTCAGCAATATGATGATTATACATGTCAAATGTGGACTGAGTATTCTCAACAATTGTCTGATCACACTCCTCTTTGGCTAAACTTTTCATTTGGTATGCCTCTGGATGATATGCAACTCTCTCCAGTCAGACACTTGCATGTCAATCAATTATATCTTTCTCATGAAAAATTCCACCAAATGATATAATTGGCTTACAGTTGTTATGACATGCTTAGGAGGACATTGACTTTGCTTGGAACTCTTTTGTGCATCACATTCAAAATGTCATTAAGGATTATGGAAGGTGGTACATGGCAGAAACCAGGCATCAAATCCAGTGGGCAAAATCACAAAAGCAGCCCTTGGTACAGATTGGCCCCCATCAAAGGTCTCTTTCCTCTTCCAAATAGGGTTCATTGTCTTGTGCTTCTTCCATTATTGATGCCAATAATAAACGCAAGCTTTCCAAATGGCAGACAAGGGCTAGAGTTAAGCCTTTTCTAGATAAGGGCTATTCCTCAAAATCTTTTTTTTGGAATTTGCATGCACATAGACAAAGTCAATCTATCATGAGAGTCAAAAAACCAGATGGTATTTGGACCCAAACTTTATCTTAGCTTGAACAACAATGTCTAGATCATTTTCACCTTCTCTTTTCTCAACCATCTTCTTCTACTCCTCAGGTTGAATTGGCTTGGAGCAAATTTATTGATCTTGTCTCTCCTATTATTTCTTTGCAAAAAGCTTCAGTGTTGGAAGTGTCTTTTTCAGATATTGAATTGGATGATGCTCTCAAGCATTTGGGTAAACATAAATCCTCTCGCTGGGATGGTTTGACTATTGAATTTTTTGTTGCCTTCTGGGCTGAATTGAAGGGTCCAATCTTGTAGCTCATTAATGCTTGGAGGCATGGTCTGGTCAAGCTTGTGCCCAAAAAACTCCTCTATGAGACTATGGCTAACTAGAGACCCATCACTTTGATGCCTGTTATATATAAACTTATTGTCAAAATGTTGGTTTACTGTATAAAGGATATTCTTCATGATGGTATTCATCCCAGGCAATATGGTTTTGTTCCAAGAAGGCATATAGATGATAATATCTCCAATACTCTCACTGCAATGGAATATGCTAAATATTTAGATCAAGATGTTTTGGTCATGTAGGTGGATGTGGCAAAGGCATTTGATACCGTACAGTGGGATTATGTCTCTCAAACCATGTCTAGACTTGGTTTTGGGCCAAAGCTAGTTAATGTCATTTATTGGCTTTACTCTGATTCCATTGTTCAATGCTTTATAGGGAATCATTTGTCTGAGCCTTGGACTCTGGGATGGTTAGTCCGACAGGGATGCCCTCTCAATGCTTTGCTCTATGCTATCACTTCTCATCCTTTGCTTCTTTATATGGATCATCTAGTTGAAACTGGACAGCTTGTGGGACTTTATAGGGAATCATTTGTCTGAGTCTTGGACTCTTGGACAGTCAGTCTGACAGGTGCCCTCTCAGTGCTTTGCTCTATGCTATTGCTTCTCATCCTTTGCTTCTTTATATGGATCATTTGGTTGATACTAGACAGCTTGTGGGGCTTAAGATTCCGGCTCACGGCCTTTCATTGCACAGGCTTATGTAGATGATTCTTTCTTCATGCCAAAGAATTGTCCTCCGGAGCTTCGCATATTGATGGATACCCTTTCTGATTTTGGGTTGGCCCTGGTCTAAATGTTAATTTTCAGAAATCAAAACTCTTGCCTCTCAAGCTTTGTGACTAGCATGCTCTTCTTTGGCTAGGTTAGATTGTTCATCATGAGCACATAGTAAGGCATTTGGGTTATCCAATTGGCTGGAAAATCAGTAATAAGCATCAAATATCTTGGGTATTCAACAAAATTCAAGACAAATTAGAATATTGGAGGATCTCCACTTGGCCTTTCCATGTTCGTGTCCTGTCCATTGTCTTATGTCCAATTTTACTTGCCTTTACTACATTGGTCATCTCGAGATCTCTCTTCTTTTATGTCTCAAGCCATGGAGATTTTTTGGAAAACTAAGCTTTATCAAAAAGGTTTGAGGTTGCTCAAAATGGACCTGCTTTGCTCTCCAAAGATGCATGGAGGTTTGAATATTCTAAACATCAAATTTCATGTGTTGGTAAGAAAGGTCACTATGCTTAGGACTTTTTTTTAGCAAGAGCAGCCATGGTCTATTATGTTGGCAGTTTTGTGTGGCCAGATGCGCACAAATCCTTATGGGCATTGGCTCAATGATCCATGGGAAGTAGTACTTGGCAAGTTTCCAGGAAAAATACCTGGCTGTCCATTTTCTACTGCCTTGATTCAGGATTGGAAGCAGGTGCTCTCTCACATCAAATCGTCTCCCCATCCTTCTTCTATAGCTTCATCTCTTCAAGTGGAAAGCCTTCACTGGAGTGCCGTTTTTTACTCTCCTCTTGCTGTACAACAACCAATCAAGGCTTACAATCTCATGAAGTTGGGCATTCGGTTCGTTGATGATGTGGTAGATATTCAGGGGCATATTCTCTCTTTTCCAACAGCTTGTCAACAATACAATCTTGGCATGCATCATAGACCCATATGGAAAGTTATTGTAGATCTCTTACTCCCTTTTGTTCCAATTCCACCATTGGCAATAAGAGATAGGCTTCAAGATTGGCATCTTTAGTCTTCAAGTCTAGGCTTATCCTCTCAACCTTTGCATTTACTGGCTTCCATACAAGCTTATAGCTTGATTTTACCTCCTCCATGGATTGCTCATCATGCCAATTCTCTTTGGCATATTTTGAATAAGTCTTTATCTTGGTGGAAAGCAAACTTGAAATTAATATGGAAGCTGAAACTGCCATTAAAGCAGAGACTCTCTTTTTGGAGGTGCATTGTTGGTATTTTTCAAGTGGGAGTGAAATTGGGTCAAAGAAGGATTGCCTCTCCTCTTTGTCCAAGATGGCATGATCCTCCTGAGAATATTCATTGTGGTTTTGTTCATATTCTAGAGACCTTCTGGACATGATCACCTATTTTTTATCTCTTAGATTTTTGGCACACAGGTTCTCAAGGTTTTTCTGGATGTTTGGCAGATTACCAACTCCTTTGTCCCAGTACTCTCTTTTCTTCCAGTGGATCAGATACTGGGCGTTGTGGACCCACTGGCTTCAGTGAAATCATGCATTTTTGAATTCATCTCTTCAACACCCTTATGAGTTCTTCTGGGCAACATTGCAGCAGTCCTTATATAATGCCTTGCATGAGGAGGATTTGGATGTCTCTTGCATTGAGCTTTTCTTTTACTGTTTCTAATGGATAGGGCATTGGCTCTTTTCTGGAGCACTGCCCTATTGTAAAATGGTTGTCTCATAATATAATGTTCTTAGTTTCACCCAAAAAAAATGTGTGTGTGTGTGTGTGTGTGTGTCCTATCAACTACTCTTCTGCATCGATTTTCAATGTACTAGTGAACCAAATACAACCATATACCATTGCCCTTAGCATCGCATAAGTGAGAACAATCCATTACCATTCTGTCCCTTCTGACAAAGTGTCAAAGTGGGAGTCAACTTACATACCACATTCACGTCAGTAAATTGCAAAAAGTACACACCTTTTGAAATAAAAGGTTATACTTCTCGAAGTACAAGTAGATATATTAGGCACTCCCATAGTACCCATATAGAGAAAATTTTCTCATAGCCATAGAAAGGCAATGAATGCTTCAGAATCCATAAGAAAGACTTCTAAGTAAGCTTAATCACATAGAACATGTTAGAAAAGCTGGCCCTATATTTTTCTCCATTGAATCAAACTATCTCCATTGCACCAAGGTCATTTATTATTTTGGCAGACCTATATATATACATGAGCCCTACAAATCAAGGGAATTTTCAAGGCAATTCTCAATTCCTGCAAACAGGAATATAAGGGCCGTCTACAATTAGTTATAAAGAATTTCTCAAAGTCATGCAAGAAAGTAAAGGGGATTGTAAAAGGGGGACTCCAAGGATCCTAGCCTTCTAATACCCTTTTCAATGTGTAATGATGATTTATCAATGACAAAGAAGTGCAAAAGTTCTAAAGACTAATTTAAGTATCCCCATCACAAAGACACAAGGGTTTATACTTCGGCCATATTCCTAATTAAAAGGAATATATGCAAGGGAATCCACCTTAGAGCAATGAGTTAGGTTAGCGTGAAATGCTTCATTGCTAAAAGGAGCATTGAACATACAACGTAAGATCATTTCTTGCTCTTGTATTGCTTGTAGCTACAAATAGAGGAAAACAATTATGTAGCTCACAACATAATGTTGCGACTAGTCTTCCTTCCAGAGTGCAATCACCTTTGTTATCTCTACCATGCATCTGGGCCTTTAGTCCACAAATTTAGTAGCACATAGAGTAAGGACTAATGTGTTACTAAGGCGTAGTTTATTATGGTCATCTAATGGTGTTTTAATGCTTGTGACAAGAGCTAACAATGTGATAGTGTGTCACCCTTCAAGCCAACTACTTGGTTGATGCTTGGGCTATATTTTTCCATATAGAGCTCATAGAACTATTGCGGGAAAACATTCCTGTTTATAGAGTTGCAGTGCATCCAAGTGGGCTCACAAACGTTGCGAAATACTAGGGCCACTACTCATACCTCATGGGAGACAACCAATGAAATGTTGAACCAAACAAGACTTTGGAGTAGTTATCCTAGGGACATAATTCATATACTAGCCTAGCAAAAGTTGAAAAGTGGACTCCAAAGCTATGTAGAATACAAGTGAGTTTGTTACATAGAATACAATAGAGTTTCGAGAAAGGCCAACAAAAGATGATCATAAGTAGCAGAGATTGGAATGAACCGCACAAATGCGTAGTCCACCATGATCCATTTACACATAAATATTCTCGCGGGGCTAACATTTGGCAAAGCTAGAAAGTAGTCATTGCAAAATTCTAAGGCCCAAAAGGCTCGTTGCCTTCATCTCTCCCAATCAAGTAAAATAGATCTGGCACAAAATGAAGGAGGTCCTATTTGATGCAACAATTGATTGAAGTGAGAAGGGTTGGAGCCCACCTGTTCTTGTCATTTGAACAAGCAAACTCATCTTAGCCGTTCTTGAGAACAAGACTTATAGAGGAGTATCCAAAGCAAGTAATAGGTTGATTTTCATGCACTGGAACTGTAACGTTCCATCTCAGCTGGTAATGGACATGATTAGTTGCAAGCTGCTCAATGATCAGTCGACCATGGCAAAGCTAGCCCTTGAAATTTGTGGGTTGGATTCCACCCATTATTCTAGTGTACTCAGATTCCTTTGGGTCTCATGAGTCACACTATTAGAAGCTTGTGTGGTTCTAAAATCGAGCTTCATAGTGCCAAGCATAAGGCTTCCTGTCCATGACCAATAAAGTGGCAGGTGTCTTATGGTCCCATGTTAGGAATCTAGGAAGTGGTACCATTTGTCCAATTGGGTGGTACCATTAGCCCGTCTCCATTAAACCCATTGCAAGCATGTGGCTGTGGTGCATCTAAAATGTCCAACTATACCACGTGTCGAAGTACCATATGTCCTTGTACAATGCTTAAATAGTATAATCGCATGATCCTTACACATAGGATCCCCTCCAAAATATCATGATCTTTTCATGATTTTTAAAAACAAGGGACACTATATACATACATAGTAAGTGGGTCTTTAGAAGGATTCCAATACATTCTGTCTCATTAAAATCACCAATCCATTAGTACCTCAAGTCATCGAGCCTCGCATCTCTTTTTCTTGCATTCTCCTTGCAATTCCTTATGTTGCAGCCTTTGAGTAATGCATGAGGCAATTATCTCCACCAGGTTGCACAATCACCTAGAGTTGTGATAATGTTCTCCTCCTCCCTCCTCCTCCCTTCTCCTCCCTCTCTGCCTCCCTCCTCCTCCTCCCTTTTCTTCCCTCTCCTCCTCCCTTCTCCTCTCTCTCCTTCCCCCCCATGCTCTTACATCTTCTTCCTCTCCTACTCCTATGCTTCCCCTAAACCTCAGTCCCCCAACCCTTAACCTTTATGATCTACGAGGGAGACAAGTTCTCCACCATGTACTCTATCCTAAACCTTGAATCCTCCTTCTAACCCTTAAACCCCTTCTGAGCTCTGGGACCTCTTCTACACCCTGGACCTTCTTCTAAACCTTGGAAACTCCTTTTGAACCCTGAACCTCCCTCTAATCCTTGAAACTCCTCCTAAACCCTTCAACTTCCAATGAAGGCAAAATCCTTCATCACCCCAATCATGATGATACAGGTTCCTTTCACACATGCATGCACTATGTTTGCTTACCACACTTAAGCCTACGTCTCTCACCGGAATACGATCCAAGGTCCTAAGCTACACTTAAACTACCAATGATGACACTGATATATTTGTAGGTGACAAAAAGCCTCGGAACCCTGCCTATTGATGAGAATACCTTGCTCTTTCTATGGAAGCCATGGGAAAGAGCCAACATTTGGTGCCGCTATCGAGGAGACTAGTGTCTCAAGTAACAAGTAAACATATGCAAGTATGTGTAAAAAACAAACTACCATGAGATTTTACGAACATAGCACTCAAGGGAAAGGAGAGAAAACATTTCCAACTCCAACCAAAAATATCAACCCCAAGCATGAACCTTGGGTTACTACCTTAAGAAATTTTCTTTATTTCTTAAAAAGAAGCCACTTGAAGAACAAATCAGGCTATGTAATGGACACCAATGCGTAGAGCTCACAACGTCAAACATTTTACCTTTTTACAAAAGAGCGATCCGAGCTAATCATAAAAAGTTATGGCCTAGGAAGTGTTTAGGGTTTAACTCTAATCCTAAACCCATTCCCATAAAAAACCCACTCCACCCCCTCATTCTTCTTCTTCCACATCTAGCCTCCATCCTCTTCCCTATTTTGAGCCCTATGCAAGACCCTCCTCCCTCTCCATCGACCACCACCCTACTCCTATCCTCATCCGTGAGTTATTTCAAGCCCTTCTCGCAGCGAGAACCTAGCCATCCACCCCCCCACCACCCTCTCCCCCTCCACCACACCCCCCCTCCACCCCCTCTCCCCCCCCCCCAACCCCCCTCTCGACTTCCCTTTCCCCCCCTCCCTCCACCACCTCTCCACCCCCTCTCCCACACCTCTCCACCCCCCCACCTTCCCCCGCCACCCCCCCGTCCCTCTCCACCCCCCCCCCCCAACCACCCCACCCCACCCCCCCACCTCCCTCTCCACTCCCCCCCCTCCACATGCGCCCCCCCCCTCCCTCCCCACCACCACCAACCCCCCCTCCCTCCCCCCGCTCTCCACCACCCCCCTCTCCACACCCCCCCTCCCCTCCATGCCTAAACCCCCCCCTTTGCCTCCCCCTTCCACCCCTCTCTAAGGGCTCTAAGGGCCCTTAGGCCCATGCTCTGCAAATCCGTCGCCTAAAGGTGCCAGTCGCCAACCGATGTGGTGGAGGCGTGCCAGAGGAGGCCCCACTCACCAACCAATGGTGATGCCTGCCTTGTCGGCAGTGTACTAGCAGAATTTGCCCATTTGGCAATAATGATGATGACGGTGGCACCCTCGTAGTGCTCGCCTGACCTGTGTACATCCTCATGACTCCTTCCCCTCTGTGCTTCCCCTGCCTGCCACCACAACGCCTCCACCTCTGCCTGATGCCCTCTCCTATTTTCACTCCAAAACTCCTCCTCCCATGCCCCTCTACCTACACTCCCCACAGTCCCCTCTCAGCACCCTCCCCCTTTTCCCCCCCTCTCTACCACCCAATCGACGGCGGCGCCCCCCCCTTTTTTGTTTATAACCTATAAATAATTTATAATTTTTCTTTAAAAAAGAACTAACCCTAACCCAATTCTTAACCCTAGTTAGTCAAACTAGGTTAGGTTAGGCTAACGAGGCGAGGTTAGGTCAGTTCACTGAGAGTTAGTTAGTGGAAAGGTTAGTCGACTGTAGTTAGTTTAGTATTAACATAGGTTACGTTAACCTTAGTGTTAATCACAGTTAGGTTAGGTTAGACTAAGTTAGGTTACAGTAACTGATAACACTCTAATTGACCAGTTATAATAACTAGATAGTTAGGTAACTGGCCAATGGACTAACTAGGAGTACCCTAGTCTAGTTCCCTCAAATGCTAGGGCCATTCACACCACACTTTTGGCCAAAGGGACCCACCCCCCAAAAAAAGGGCCACATTTTACCCCTCCTTTAACCCATCATAACTCATCCATTTGGGACCCAAACTGGAAGCTGATTGAACCAGGATTTCACACACAGATACACCATGCCACAATGAATTTTTCCAACCCATTTCATACATTTTGGTATCCCTAGCACTCCTTAATCCACACCCTCGTGTGGGCCCCTTTTCGCACTAATTCGCTCATAAATTTCCATCATGACCTCTGATTGATGATCTGTCTGCACCAGCACATTTCCACACTCATGTGGCACAATCCTAGGCACATTATTAACATGATGGTCCCTACTACACTAATGCATCTCTAACCCCCCTAACATACCTATGTCAACACTCGCACTTGTAGAAGAGGCGCCCGTCCCACCTCTCGACAAATTTGCATGCAACTACGCTCTGGCCAACGCCTATGCCAACCCTTTTCCCCAAATTCCCCCTCTGAAATTCAGCCAATCCCTTTGACTCCTCCATGACACAACATGGCAGATCATCGTCATGATGATGGTGACCTTGAACTTGAAGCGGCTGGGAACAATTTCTTTAACCCTCACAATAATAACAATCAAGATAGGCACCCTCTGGCCAAACTCGAACTTCCCAAATACAATGGTCGGGGTGATCCAGCAAGATTCCTCCAACATTTTGATGCCGCATGCCGAGCTGGAGGAGATCAATCCAATGAAACCAAGGTCACATGGTTCCCCATGGCCTTAACTAATGAGGCCTCATAATGGTACCTAGAGCTCCTAGTGGAAGAAAGAGCCACATGGGACCTCCTGCAAACTGAATTCAAGAGGCTCTTTGAAGCAACGAGACTGCAAGATGATCCCGCTCTCCAACTAAGCAAGCTCGATCAAGGTTAGTGAGAAGATGTACGCATGTACCTAGGCAAGATGAAATGCTTAGTTGCCAAATGTGGCCCATGCCCCATAAGTACCTCATAGCCTAGTTCATTGCAGGCCTAAGGAAGAAAATCCACAAAGACATGAAAAATGGTATGATGGACTCTGACACTAACAGTGATGATGGAAGAGCAAGTGCACAAGGTAAGTGCTCTAAAAAGGGAAAATCCAAGTCCACTGCAGAAACATCTAATGAAGATTGCCTAGAGGCCATGACCATGAAGCTAAGAGAAGAAATGATGCAGGCCATGGAACAAAAGCTTCACATGTCATAGCCACCACCTCAAACTTATCCACCGGCAAGAAAATGTATAGTGTCCACATTGCATGGTGGCCAATCACATAGCAAATGAATGCCCCATCCTAAGAGCCAGGATCAATGCACAAGCCAATACAATCAAGGTTGTAGTGACACATTTGTGCAGTCAGTGGGCATGATGAAAATAGTTGCATCTTCAACATGCGCAACAACTCGCCCTGACCTCAACAATACCAACCAGCACCCATCCCAGTGTACAGGCAGCTCTAGCACTTGCGCAAGCACCCCAAGCTCCAAGGTTGAATCATGTTCCCTTTCAAACCCAAGCCCCACAATTACTCAGGAATCCAAATCCATGACCATATCCAAGAGCGCCAAATCCAGCTTCGACGATAATTCCAATACAATGACTTCAAGCCGAGGAAGTGGATTTGCAATTCGAGTATGAAGCTGAGTACCCAGTGTATTATGTGGAAGGAACAGAAGGTTTAATACCTGTCTATGCGAATCAAGCTCAGCCCAATAGATATCGAGCGCCAATCAAGTGCTATGGTTGTGGAGAGAATCACAGGATCACAGAGTGCCCTCATCATGGTAGCCCTACTCTTTCCAACCACTCTGCAAAGATTGTGGCATTGGCCATGCCTGTTTGGATTATCCCATGAAAAATAAGGTCCCACAACAAAATGAGGCTAAGCCTAACGTCCCAATCGACATTATTGGGGCGGACCATCAAAGTCTAGGGCCGACAATTATCACAACGTGTGAATGTAATTACATGCCAACAAAAAGAGGCCACTAAGGCCCCTAATATTCTAATTCAATCAAGAAGACCTCTTTAGAAGAAAGCACAAGCACCTATACCTCCACCAAGCAATGAGCAGCCAAGTGCATCCACATCAGCTCCCAAGCCTCAAATAAAAGAATCTCCATACACTAATGCAGAAGTGGAGAAGGCTCAATTTCAGGCACTTCAACAATGGGTGCAAAAAGAACAAGCTCAATTCGAGGCTGAGAAGCAAGCACAAGATTCAATCCTTGACTTGGCCCCACCAAGTATTGACATTGTACTTGAGCCTCTTTCCAGCAACAAGATCCACAATGTAATATACCGACATGCCAACTTGAACGTGCCACACTCTCTAGCATTCTAAGTTGCCTGGTGTCCATTCCCATCGGAATCTTGTTACAAAATCGTCGCAATCTTTGGGAGAGTTTAAAGGATGGATTGAATTAACAAATCCCCCTCCACCTATGAAAGACATAGAAGATATCCCTGTGCGGATGGGTGAGAGAGATGCCATACGCAACATCACTGTGCCTTTGATCCATAAAGCATATGATGAAGTCCAAGCCATAGTGGATGGTGGAGAAGGTGTGAATGTCCTATCTAAGGAGCTCTATGATGAATGGAGTCTCCTACCAATGCAAAAGGCTAATTTCAACATACGCCTTGCAAATGATTCAAATGCAAAGCCCTTGGGAATAGTGAATGGAGTGTCAACAAAAGTCGCAGGAGTCCGCTTTTTTCTTCAATTCACAATCTTGGAGCTCCCCAAGAAATATTATCAAATCTTGCTTGGACATCCGTGATTGTGTGAGGCATCAGTCCTTCATGATTGGGGGACTGATAGATTGACAATCCAAAATCGAGACACTGGAGTAAGAGTCAATGTGGGGATAGGAACAATCAAACCAATTGTGCCTAGAGCATTGGATGAAACCTCTTCAAGCAAATCGGTCCCCTGCAACAACATGCCTTAGCGAGAGATGCACAAAGCAATGCCAACAGTTGGATCCAAGCATTGGCAACTATTGACAACTGCCATACACTAGATCCCATCTTCTCACAAATTGATGCTAAGGTCATGCAGGTAAATCCTCCACTCACAGATGAAGGACCGATCAATCAAGAGGTGCCATTTTTTATGGTTGACCTCAAATGGAATGGTGAACCTAAACAAGCTATCCATGATAATAAGGACTCAGATTTTCCTTCGGACCTTGAAACAGAGGCTGAAAATGCTCAATTTGAAGACCATGTCTTTGACAATGATTTAGCCACTCTCCATGCCCTATGATAGTTGAGCTTCCCAAAGTTGAAACTCCAAAGTTTAATAATAGCAAAAGATCCTGCAAGAAAGCTGAAGGAGGACATCGCCACGCAAAGCCAAGGCCAACCACTTTAATGAGTTTGAACGAGTCCAACAAACTAGGATCATTGAGTTATATCTTACCAAGCCAGCTCCCCCAAAATTTGAGCCACCTCCTCTTGAATGGTCCCTTGATGGACTTGAAGGAGTTTGCACAGCAAATGAACCATTCCTTCAGAATACTTTGCCAGTGGAAAAGTTACCCCACACCTCCCAACATAAGAAGTTTTGAAAGTTTAAGCCACATGTGCAGATGAAGTTTGATAATGAGACATCAAAAAAAGAAAGTCCACAAGAGCCTCAAAATTTGGTTAATGATACTATGCCACCCAATTCCCATAGCCCATGCACGGCTAGTTCAACACAATCAGAGGCTCCAATCTATGAGGTACCAACCAAAACTCGCACAATAAAACTCACCCTTAAAGGGGAGGAAGAAAAATTGGTATTCATTGGGAAATAGCTTACACAGGAAGATGAAACAAAGCTCAAAGCATTCCTAATGGAATATGAGACTGCCTAGCATGGTCATACAAGGAAATGAAGGGAATTTCACCAGAAGTGGTAGTACACACGATACCTATTAGGGAAGGTGCCCACCCTAAGGTATGTGGACCTTATCAAATAAATCCAAAATATGGCACCATGGTCTATGACGAACTGGAAAAACTTTTAGATGCCAGATTCATCTATGAGATAGAGCACACTGATTGGGTTTCACCCATCATCATCGTGGCTAAATGCAACAAGAAGCTAAGAATATGCATTGACTTAAAGAATTTGAATGCCGCCATGATCAGGGATCACCATCCCCTACCCTTAATAGAAAGAATGTTGGAAAAGGTGGCTAGTTCAGAGATATACAACTTCTTGGATGGCTTTAGTGGCTATAAGCAAGTGCAAATTGCTCTCGCTGTGACCAATCAAAAACAATATTTTATATAGAATGAGGTATATTTGCCTATAGTGTCATGCCATTCGACCTTTGTAATGCCCCAACCACATTCCAAATAGTCATGTTCACCACTTTCAAGTCATTTCTAAATAAGTTCAAACAGGTGTTCTTGGATGATTTATGCATCCACTCGATCAAAGGAGATCACTTAAAATGTCTTGAAGCGGTTCTAATCAAATGCAAGGAGTATGGTATCTCCCTAAATCCAACAAAATGCCAGTTCATGGTCACCCACGGAGTTGTTTTAGGACAATTGTTTCTCAACATGGGATTGCAAGTGACATGGACAAAATCAAAATCATAATGGAATTGCCTCATCCTATAAATTCCAAAGGTGTACAGGTCTTCATGGGACATGTTGGCTATTATAGAAGATTTATCTTGCGATATGCCATGATAGCCAGGCCACTTTACAAATTATTGTGGAATTCTTATGGACAGAAGAGTGCGACCAAGCCTTTGAGCTTTTAAGTGGCACCTAATCATAGCACCCATCCACCACCCCTTGAAATGAAAGCAGTGGATGCCAGAAAACTAATTTTAAAAATTGCACCCTATCAACTTATTGTAAGACAACTATACAAGATGGGCAAGGACCAGGTTTTAAGGAGATTCATAATGCCACATGAAATCATGCCAATCCTTAGTGAAGTTCATGAAGGCAGTGCAGGAGGACACTTCCAAGGGAAGTAACAGCAAGAAAAGTCCTCCTCGTAGGCTACTGGTTGCCAAAACTTTGGGCAAATATCTATGAATATGTTAAAATCTGTGATGTATGCCAACGGACTACTAAGCCACAACACAAGGACTTCAATCCCCTAACAACAGGTGTTGCACAAAAACCATTTGAAAAATGGGGATTGATTTTGTGGGTCCCATCCATCCAGTGATAGCAAAAGGAACACGGGCACGCTACATCATTGTGGCCACTAATTACTTTACCAAATGGACAGAAGCTAAAGTAGTCATAAAGGCAGATGCCAAAAGCAAAACAAGGGTCTTATATGAGAATGTGATAACTCGATTCGGATGCCCCATTGAAATTGTGTCGGATAGAGGCATGCATTTTGTCAATGACATTATCCAAGAACTCTTGTCTAGCTTTATGGTAATCCATAGAAAAAGCACACCCTATTATCCCTAAGGGAATGGACAGGCCTAATCCACCAACAAAATATTATGCATTATCCTTACCAAGCTAGTAGAACCTCAGCATTCTAATTGGGCAAAGAAACTAAATGCAGCCTTATGGGCATACCAAACCAAGCTCAACATTAGTACAAGGAATACACCTTTTCAATTCGTGTACGGCCTTGAAGTTGTGGTCCCACTAGAATTTGTAATCCTAAGCCTACGCATAGCAATACAGGAACGCATGGGAGATCATGAATCCTTGAAAGAAAGACTCTATCAATTGGAGAAGCATACAGAGAGCATATTAGTTGCCTACCAGGCCATGACAATAGAAAAACATAAAAGAAAGGCATGGTTTGATAGGAACCTTAAAGCCAAAGACATCAAGGAAGGTGACTTGGCCTTACTATACAATGCCAAAGTCCACAAGGGCAAACTCAAGTATCTAGGTCAAGGAGCTTATCAAGTTAAAAAAATGAATCCCATTAGAGCTGTGCTGCTAGAAACATTGGATGGAGTCCAATTCAACACAACCATAAACGGGAGCCGACTGAAGCACTACTACATCAACACGCAAACCATCCCCAATAATAATGAAGATTTGGAAACCCCAAGTCTTCTTTAGTTAGTATTAGATTGTATCATGAGCACTCACTTACATATGTACATCTTCGCACATATAGGTAGCATCAACCAATTTCAACCTAAGGCTTAGAAGTGATGCATGAGTCCTAGCTACCCTACGAAATCCCAACAAAAATAAAAAAGCATATAGTTGGTCCCTACCTAGTTACTAGGTCACGTGCACTCACACACTTCTATTGAGACACATAGTCGATTGCATGAATAATTGTGTCGCACATGTTCATTCCACATTCTCAAAGCATGTGTAAAAATACGATATGTCACAATACACACACACGTGTCATACTTGCATACTAATTAATCTAATGATTAATGGTACACCATATCAACATGGATGTAGGTTCAGAAACAATGCCGCCACTAAAGAGGATGTGAAGAAAGAGCCCACTGCCTTAGCCACAAGACCCCCTCCAGAGTTCACAGCCATCTACCTCCTCTCAACCAAGGCAACCACAGGCAGTAGTGGTTCAGAGTGATAGATCTCTGGTGAGGATTTTGTGCATGACATGGAAACACGAGAAGTACAAGTGCCATCCCAGTCACCACCAGCCTACACAACCATTGATGGGGCCCAGTCCTTGGAGCTTGTGTGGCCACCTACATCAACATATGCTCTTTGCAATGCAACACAAGCTTTCTTAGAGCAAAGGGGTCTTGGCAGTTTGTATGAGAGCCTAAAATCCTTGGAGGACAGTCCTATAATGACCAAGTACATCAGGGACTTTCTCCATTCTTACCTCTCCAACGATGCACAAGTTGGGAAGTACGGCACCATCACTATACATTAGAGCCAACTCAACATTATACTCAATAGTATAGTGATTCAAAGGGCCTTCCCACTCCCAAATCAAGGTGAAAAATACCCCACAAGTCCTACCGACACTAAATTTCTCAAAATACAACCTCTCCTTGCCAAGGGCACCAAGTTCTATAGGGACAGAATATCACTTCGCACCATCATTAACCCTCGACTCAAGGAAGCAGCAACATTCCTATCCACAATCCTAGGGGTTAAGTGTAGCAAGAACTGATCCCTCCCACTCTACCGATCCCTCCCACTCTGCACATTTGTTTTGCTGAGTAGGCAGCTAAAGTAAGACTGGGGATCCAGCACTTAGTCATCTTCTTCACAAAGAAACTAGATGGTTTAGCTGGCCAAAAATGCAAAACTCCACAACTATTGGCTAAAATCATCAGTAAGGAAATAAAAGAGAAAGAAATGACTCGGCCTTCATCGCCAAAAGCTTTTTTTTTTTTTGGGCAAACAAAATTTTGTTTATATCTTAATCATCTGTACAATGTTGTCAAACCTTTGATAGAAAAGTTCACCTCTAATGAAGGTTTCCCGCATACAAAAAAACCTCTTTCTATAAATAAGAGGAAACAAAACCAATATCTTAACTTTAGGAAGTTTCTAGGTCTCAAAATATGTATCCCAGTTAAGTCCTTGATAGCCCAAAGAGGAGACAGAGTTTCATGGTAAACAGAAGAAAATAGCAGGGATTTGATGATATGCCATCTTTCAACACTGGAGCCTTTAGTAGTAACCTATGCATAGAGCATAAACAAGTGAGGAGCAGGATCCAGTTGGAGTAGACTATTCAGCTGGTTCTTCTTTGACTGGGCAGAGTGGAGGGAGGAGCTGAGCCTGCATGTCCAGCCTTGCACTTGAACATCTGCCTGCCTCTTGAGTGTGTGTAGACAATTCTGATAGCAATTGAGTAATCAGATCATTGTAGTTATGAAATTCTTGATCCAAGAGAAACTTTGCCTGGGGCACAACAGAGAATGTTCAATTGCATTGCCACCCCTGCCTTCATCATGACTTGTATAGAACCATATTCTTCTACTGTCAACTCTTTTTAGTCTCTTTTCCAAAGTGTGATTGTCACTTTAACCTCTTGTAAAGCAAGAAAAGTTGGAGACTGTGAGTTGAAAAGAGAATGGTTTATTTACCATTCTTGCTCTTCCCCTTTTTTAGCTTTGGGGGTTGGGCTTTTGGGTGGGGCACTCTGACCTTTTACTTGGGAGATCCTTCTTTTGTTCAGAGTTGTGGCTTGAGGTTTAGCTGGAGGTCTAGGAGAATTATTCTGGTTTTGGGCCAAGGGGAGTTCTTCCTCAGAGTCTCCTGGCTCTGACTCACTCATACTGACATCCACTTGATTTACATCTTCTTCAAACTCTCTGGACCATCCAGGTTTAATATCAGCTTCCTCCATTTGGGCATCTTGAATCCACTCTTCAGTTTCTTTGTCAATAAGAGCTTCAAAGGTATTATTGGTAGCCAAAGAAAAGGTTACCCTCTCCTTTTCTAGAGGTATAGTAGGTTTCTTCTACATCTCTATCTACTTGACTGATTTGTTTTCTGTCTCTATTTCAACAGACTTCTCCAAGTCCTGAGTTTTTGTCTTTCCTTTGACAGTCCACTTTGGTTTGGGAGGAGGAATGGATTGTTGTTGGGCTGGCTCCTATACTGGCTTAGGTCCATTTCTCTTTAGTGGGCAACCTTTGACTGTGTGATTTGAAAGCCCACACAGAAAGCAGGAATTGGGGAGGTTTTTGTAGATAAGGGGCTGCTCCATGAATACACTTCCATTCCTGTTAACTATAACCAGGGTTTCAGGAAGTTCCTTAGCTCTACATCCAATCTAACACAGATCTGAGGGCGACCTCTAGGGTTAAAAAATTGCTCCATTTCAACATCTATAACTTGGCCTAAGCTTCTACACAGGTTAGGAGCTTGGTTGACTAGGGAGAAAGGCAGATCAAGAAGTTCTACCCAAACAGGAACAAAAGTGGATCTTGGTTTGTGTCAGGGTTAAATCTTGAGACCAAAACTCAAGATAGAGACGTTGATGTCTTATAGTCCATAAAGCATGGTGTAGGGCCCTCCAAGCCATATCTTCAGTTCTAAAAAGAAAGAAAAAGAAGCCTTTTCTTAAAAATTTGACACTGGTAACTACAAGGCCTTTTCTAATCCAATTATTTCTGAGCCAACCTTCTAAGAAAGCAGTAGGGGGACTAGGGTCAGGCAAGTACCCAGTCAAGGCATGAGATTCTAACCAGTCAATTGATTGCTCATCATCTAGGAAAGCTGCCACCTTACCTTTAAAATGTGAGCTCTCCTTAGCTTCAAGCTGTTGATCTTGATGTTGAGGTTGTCGTGAGTCTGCTGATGGATGGCCTTCAGCTTCTCTTCTACTGTCTTTTTTAATGGTTCCTCCCTCTGTACTTGTGGATTTGGAGGCGGGTCCTAAGCCATTTGGTGGTTGAGAACTGGGGTGTCCTCCCTCCGATTTTCCTGCTATGTTTGCATAAACCTAAAGGTGGGGAGCAGGGTTCTAGTTGGGCGATGGAAGACTCTCTTCTTTATGGCTCTAAAAGAACCCAGTAGGCCAGCTGTCGGTATCAGGAACACTTGACCTTCATTTTGTTCTCCTCATTTGAGTTCTCCACATGATGAAGCTACTGCATTCTAGCTTGGTCTATTGTTGGCAAAGCATGGCCTGAGGGGGCTATAAGCTCCTCCTGATCCTTCATGGCTACCTTTGCTGGTAAGGCTAGCAATACTATGCATGAATGGGGGGTGAAGAGCCCTCCTCTAAAATTCTTGCACCACCCTCGCATAAGAGGGCCTTGGAGTCTACTGGGAGTCTCTACTGCCAAAGGCTATAGTGATAGAGTTTGCAGCGAGAGGTCTTGCACGTTGATTATCAAAAGAGCCACCAAGGGAGTTACTTACCCTATTCTAGGTGAAATCTAAGTGGTGGATCGTTGATAAAGGTGGAGTCTTGAGGGAGCATCCTACTTAGGCAAAATTAGCATGGATGGAGGGTAGTTTTCATGATAGTTTGACCCCCTGTTAGCGCGAAGCTCTCTTCAAGGCGCATGTCTATGTGCTATCAAACCTTGAATCAAACACTACAACAAAAAGTTATGTCTCTGTGTTTGACAGTCTATATTCATGATAATTTTTACCCCCGTCTAGTAAACTGCCCATAACTTTCTGGCTGCTTCTTTGTTTCTTACGAAATGTATATCATCGCAAAGCCCATCTCAAGGCGCATCTCTATATGTGTTTAAATCTTTGGTATCATGTCTCTACTGAAAGTTATAGGCCTCTATGTCTAATGATAGTTTGCAAAGTATTTTGAGCTGTGTAAAGGTATCTATGAAGGAGGTGTTAGATATCAATGCTCCACTCTCGTGTAACTACGCGGGAACCTAGCTAACTCTACTTGTAAGCCCCCCATATGAGGAGAAGACATTTGAGTAGCTCAATTACCCGGTAGGTCTTGGTTTGGACACCAGATGGGGGCCATGTGTGGCCTGATGGCTGGACGGCTTCAGATAGAGTTGGCACACCGCCAACTAGGCTACATGCAAGTGCAGGAAGGCATCCCTTGACTGACTGCACTAAGGGTAGACGGAGCATTTCCTAAGGCAGCCCACTCTCGGGTTGCGGGGCCCGTTTGGAGCCTCAGATGATCTCGGATGGTGGGCCGAACGGAGACCGTAGGCAAGTTGCTATGTTTTGCGCACCAGTTCTATCGTATAGTCGGTGGCCTATTTCAAGACCGACCCCCACTCGACCATTTTCGGTGGATTGGGTCGGTCACCCAATTGAGCCTAACTGACTATGACTGGTGGCTATATAAGAGCAAGCTCGTGAAGCCCATTTCATCATTGGCTACAGCAACCCTAATTCCTTAGCATCCAACCTCCGTCTTCTACTATTTCCAGCATGCCATCAAAGATTCTTTCACATGAGCGCACGATTGGGAGGCAGCGCCATCTATTGTATCAGTTCTACAGTAATCAAATTTTTGATTCTCCATACTATCTTGTTTTCTCTCTTGCGTACGAGATCCTGTTATTTGTTGAGCATAGACGTATTATTTTCTTACATGGTATCAGAGCCTCGACTCTAGCAAGAAGATTTGGTAGTTTGCGAGCAAATTGTGAGAGATGGCCCAGCCCACAAGACTACAAATCCCACCGTTCGGCGAAAGCAAAAAGTTGGATGGCTCTAACTATCCATTCTAGAAGTTCAAGATGAAGACCATCCTAAGTGCATATGAGCTTTGGGACACTGCTACTGGGGTGGACGTGAGGCCGGTTGTGAGATCAGATCCAGCCAATGCAGGACAATAGATAGTACCCATTGCAGACGAGATTCTCGTGTGGACAAGAAGAAATGCAAATGCACTGTGTTCTATTGTCTGCAGTGTTAGTGATTCCGTCATGGCGTTAATTCAACATGTCACCACAGCGGACGAGGCATGGACGGTCTTGAAAAATCGGTACAAGACCATGAATTAGATGCGGATTCAGAATCTGGAGACTCAACTTGCAAATGAGAAGTTGTCTGAGTCTGAAGCGGTATAGAAGTTCATCACCAAGGTGAAGAATCTGCATGATCAGATGACTGCGATTGACATCACCATCACCAGCGAGAATCTAGCAGGAAGGTGCATACGAATTCTCCCACCAAAGTACGACGGTCTTGTTACAGTGCTGAATACGCAGAACAAAAATCCGCCCCTCAACTTTGAGGATTTTAGCACGATGCTTCTGGAGGAGGAGATGTGTCAAAAGACGAAGATTTGCCAAAGACTTTCTGGGTTGAAGCATGTAACACTATAGTTTACATCCTAAATCATAGCTACACGAAGGCTATGAATGGGATGACTCCACTGCAAGCCTTTTCTGGTAAGAAACCTTCAGCTGCACATTTCAGAGTTTTTGGATGTGACTGTTTTGTGCATGTCCCTGATGCTACCAGGACAAAATGGGAACCGAAGAGCCGGAAGTGTATTTTCTTGGGCTACAGTGAAGAGGCGAAGGGTTATCGTCTCTATAAGCATGTTACCAAGAAGATAATTGTAAGTCGCGATGAGTCAAGATGTGGTCTTTTCAAAATAGCCGCATCAATTGGAGGAGGATGCTTCCTTCCCAAACAACCAAGACTAGGATATCCATCCAGTACCGCCACCAATAGTAAGCCGAACTCCCCCAACGATGCTTGGGAGGATTCAAGATAAAGAAGATGAAGAAGAGCCTACAGAACCACAATGGCAACGGCCATTCCCGAAGTGGGTAAAGTAGCATTTGGACGGCAAAGAACCTCCAGCCATTGAGGAGGAACCATCCGAACACCACCGGTCCAAGAGATTAGAGGAGCAAAGAAGGGCACATAAACACTTGGTCAACTATGCTTTGATGACACAAGTGATTCGTGTTGATGAACCCAAGTGTCTTGAAGAAGCACATGGCGATGATAGGTGGATGGAGGCTATGCAATCGGAGTATGGCTCCATAATGAAGAACAACACTTGAGACCTTGTGGATAGACCACCAAAATGCAAGGTAATCAGAACCAAGTGGGTGTACAAGACCAAGTACAAGTCCGACGACACGTTGGATAAGTATAAGGCTTAGCTCATGGCAAAAGGATTTGCACAGGTACATGGTTTTGATTATCAAAATACTTTTGCTCCCACAGCTCGACTAACCACAATTCGTAGTGTTTTGGCTTTAGCTGCCCAGGGAAGTTGGCCCGTGTTTCAGATGGATGTGAAATCTGCCTTTCTGAATGGAGATCTCAAGGAGGAGGTATAGGTGGAACAACCACCAGGTTTTGAGATCCCCGGTTCATAAGGTAAAGTCTGCAAACTGAAGAAGGCACTTTACGGGCTGAAACAGGCCCACGAGCGTGGTACCAGTGAATTGATGCCTACTTTCTGCAAAACGGGTTTAGGAGAAGCCCATCTGATGCAAATTTGTATATCTTCAGAGGAGGCAGGTGTATGATCGTGGTCCTTTATGTGGACGACCTTGTTATAACAAGGAACCATGAAGAGAAGATCTCTCAGACGAAGCATTTGCTAGGAAGAGAGTTTGAAATGACAAACCTCGGACTGATGCATTTCTGTTTGGGGATTGAAGTTTGGCAGGAGCCGAAATAGATCTTC
Source organism: Dipteris shenzhenensis (assembly GCF_047967505.1). NCBI lineage: Eukaryota > Viridiplantae > Streptophyta > Polypodiopsida > Gleicheniales > Dipteridaceae > Dipteris > Dipteris shenzhenensis. The sequence continues at coordinate 37,992,718 of NC_141618.1, read as the reverse complement.
ATTTCACAGCTGAAGTATGCTGGAGAGATACTGAAGGGATTTGGCATGGCTGAGTGCAAGATAGCTGGTACCCCTATGGAGGTTGACGCGAAGCTCTCAAACGAGGATTCATCACCACTGGTGGACGAAGCGAAGTACAGAAGGCTTATGGGCTGCTTGATTTACCTGTGCAACACTCGACCGGACATCAGTTTTCCGGCTGGTGTACTAAGCAATTTTTCCAATAAGCTTCGAGAGAACCATTGGAGGGCAGGGATGCGGGTGCTGAAATACATCAAAGGCACACTTGATTATGGCATCACCTATACCAAGGGCAACATCTTGACCGGATTCTGTGACTCGGATTGGGCAGGAGACGTGGACAATAGGAGATACTGTTTCTCACTTGGATTTGGAGAGTTGTCATGGGTTAGCAAGAAGCAACCCACAGTTGTTCTTTCTTCTACCGAGGCCGAGTATAAATCTGCATGCTTTGCTTCTTGTGAGGTCGACTTGGTGTACTGTCTGACTATAGAGAGAATGCTGCGGACATCTTCACGAAGGCTTTTGGAAGAGACTTGCTGGAGAGGCATCTTCATCGACTTGGCATTCGGCCCAAAATTTAAGTTCACTTGCGGGTGGACATTAAGGGGGGGTGTTAGATATCAATGCTCCACTCTCGTGTAACTACGTGGGAACCAGCTAACTCTACTTATAAGCCCCCCATATGAGGAGAAGGCATTTGAGTAGCTCGGTTATTCGGTAGGTCCTAGTTTGGACACCAGATGGGGGCCATGTGTGGCCTGATGGCTGGACGGCTTTAGATAGAGTTGGCACACCGCGAACTAGGCTACATGCAAGTGCGGGAAGGCATCCCTTGACTGACCGCACTGAGGGTAGACGGAGCATTTTCCGAGGCAGTCCACTCTCGGGTTGCGGGGCCCGTTTGAAGCCTCAGATGATCCTGGATGGCTTTGGGCCGAACAGTAACCTTAGGTTAGTTGCTCTGTTTTGCGCACCGGTTCTATCGTATGGTCGATGGCCTATTCCAGGACCAACCCCCAGTCGACCATTTTGGGTGGACTGGGTCGGTCACCCAATTGAGCCTAACCGACTATGACTGGTGGCTGTATAAGAGCAAGCCCGTGAAGCCCATTTCATCACTGGCTCCAGCAACCCTGATTCCTTAGCATCCAGCCTCCGTCTTCTACTGTTTCCAGCACGCCATCGAAGCTTCTTTCATAGGAGCACACGGTTGGGAGGCAGCGCCATCTATTGTGTCAGTTCTACAGTAATCAAATTTTTCATTCTCCATACTATCTTGTTTTCTCTCTTGCATACGAGATCCTGATATGTATTTAGCACAGACGTATTATTTTCTTACAGGAGATGCAATGTTTCCTCGGAACCTACCCATTCGACCCAATGAACCCCTTTAAGCTCCTCGATATATATGAGTTCATGTGATGTTGAGCCGCAAGATTTTCTTTCAACAACGTATCACTCTTCTCTTTGGCACAGACCGGCTTGCTAAGATTATGGCCTCTGCTGATCTCTTCCTTCTCCCTATGCTTGAGTATAACATCACTTGGGATGTTACCATCTTCATTCTCATCTAAGGGAGGAAAGTATGGTGTGGCATCTGGGCATAAAAGCTTCTTTTTAATGTCCCTTTCTCAATGATAAATATCTTTGTCACTTAGTTCAAAAGCAATAGGAAGTGAAGAGGTGCGTGAAGTTTATTACCCCCAACTTTATGTCACAATACCAAGAGCTTGTGGTCGCTCTACAAGCGGAAGATCACTTAAAAGCATGAGTGCTTATCCAATGGAAGCACCTCCGACTCATGATCATATCCACTCATCCAAGCATCAAATGGGAATGTTCCATAGGGGAAAAAAATCTATGTAAAATTTGCTAAGACTTGTCCGAAGATGAAAAAAATATCGTTTCCCTGTCTACACATGCCGGGTTTATAGCACTCAGAACAGATGCTTTCATCGCATATGTATGCCTCATGGGCAGTCATCCCCTCAGGGTTATTGCTGGTTTGTTGCCATTGCTACAAAAGCCATCACTATTATCTATAAGGCATGACATAAGCAACATCCCACCCTTGTAGTTGATGATACCACCACACCAACAAAAGAAGTGTCAGAGGATGACATGGCCTAGCTCACATCTAACTTCCCATATCTAAATGCCAATCTCATAACCTCACTTACCCTTGCTATTACCAACCTCTTAACCTTCCTTGAGCTCCAGCCTAACATCTACTCCCTTCATTGTCTCTTTGATCATGCCTCTCACCACTGTCAACTAACCCAATAGTCGCAAACTTACCAGCCCCTCATACCTAACTTCTTCCCTTCCCTTGCTAATCCTACCCTTGAGGATTACCAAGCTGCTCAAACCATTTGTCCAATTCTTCCCTCCCTCCCCTCTGATTCCCCTCCCACAACTAATACTTTTTCATATTTCTCCCCCATGTCCCCAGATTCTCTCCCTGCCCCTCCATCACCTCCGACGCTACTTGTGTTGCCATCAGCAGAAAATGACCCAATATTTGATTTTGAATATCAAGATCCAGATAATCCAATTCACAGTCCCATGCCAAATTCCAACAATGGGTATGCTTTTGATGTAATACCACTTCCAAGTAACCCCAATAAGGATTTTTGGAGCACATATCCTGATATGAAAACTTGAGGTGGATGGACCCTGGACAACTTCCCTACCAACCTTCATCAGGACCAAATTGGTGAAGCTTGGGTCAGCAAGTTGGATCCCCAACCTGATCGGCGCCACCCCAAGCTCTTTGATGTAATCTTCTTGAAAGAGTACCTGCGTGCACCTCCATGTCTTAAAACATCCAAGTTCTGTGCAATTCCATGACTTCATAGATGCGAGGCCAACATACACACTTTGGGTGAGAATCGCACCAGTAATTGGCCAATGATTGAGCCATACTCTAGTGTAAAGACATCCAAGGCACACTAATCCAAGCACTTCAACAACATGAGAAAATAATGCACAGCAACATTGACCGCATCCTTTACCAAAGTGCTATCTTTTGCCAAACATTGGAATACATTCTGGAGGTCCCCATCCACATCGACCACCATTTACCTACACTCAATTTCAATCCCAATGAGTAGATTGGATGCTCAAACTACAAGCCAACTTTATCAAAGAGTCATCTTCTTAGAAGCATGCCACATATCTCTGTTCAAACAAATGGTGGATACAAGCTTCTTGGAAATAGAGTGAAAATTGTATTCTGCCAAGGCTTTACAACAGGATCGATTGGCACGCCACAAGTTCCATAGCCACTCGGTTACGCGCATGGCATCCCAACTCCATGATCATAATAAGCCATAACCCGAGGACAGGTAATAAAATGGATCCGAGAGTATGTTGTCTTTGTGCCAACATGGACTTAGGTAGCACAGAATGTGTGTGTAGAGTAGTGGCAAAGCTCTGCTTGTACTTGCATATGGCTAGGAATAATCTCTCTTATGAATCCTCAACATGCATCTTCAACATGCAACTCCTACATGCAACTCCTACATGCATGTTCTACATGCAAGTCCTACATATGATTCCTACATGCAGTTTCTACATGCATGTCCCACATGCAACTCCTACATGCAATGTCTAGATGCAAGTTCTACATGTAGAGATAGAATGTCTTACAATTCCTACATGCAGAGAGAGAAGCTCTCCAACTTGTATAAATACCCCATAATGGAATGAAGCCCACACTCTTTGGGGTATTGTGTTGAGTTCTACTTTGGTATTCCAAGCAATTGTCTCCAAGTGTCCATGCTTCCTTGCAATCCACGTCCAAAAGCATGTCCTAACCTTGCAACTCCTCCTCCCCTCTCCTCCAACCTTACAGTCTCTCCTCTCCCTCTTCTCCTCCCCCGGGGGGTCCACTAGGGTTTATCATATGGTACCACGTGAGTGTAAGGGAGGGGGGTTATATAAGGGAAGGAAAATACATTTTATAAGGTAAGGTCCCATAAATAGGGGGTAGATAAGGGAAATTTTCATATATTGCACACAGGTGACGTCTCCTTATTACTACTAGTGAATCCGCCGTGCCTCCTCCTCCCTTCTCTTCCCTCTCCTCCTCCCTCCTCCTCCACCCTTCTCCTCCTCCCTCCTTCTCCTCCCTTCTCCTCCCTCTCCTCGTCCCTTCTCCTCTCTCTCCTTCCCCTCCATGCACTTACATCTTCTTCCTCTGTCCCCCTAAACCCTTAGTCCCTCAACCCTTAACGTCCATGATCTATGAGGGAGTTGAGTTCTCTACCATGTAGTCTACTCTGAACCTTGGATCCTCCTTTTACCCTTAAACCCCTTCTAAACCTAGGAACCTCTTTTATCCCTTGGATCCTCTTCGAAACCTTGGAAACTACTTTTGAAACTTGAACCTCCCTCTAATCCTTAAAACTCCTCCTAAACCCTTTAACTCCCAATGAAAGCCAAAGCCTTCATCACACCAATCACGATGATGCACGTTCCTTTCACACATGCATGCACTATGTTTGCTTACCACACTTAAGCCTACGTCTCTCACTGGAATATGACCCGAGGTCCTAAGCTACACTTATACTACCAACGATGAGACATTTATTTGTAGGTGAGAAAAAGCCTCGGAACCCTGCATACTAAGAATACCATGCTCTTCCTGTGGAAGCCATGGGAAAGAGCCAACAACAACTAAAAGACATGTTTACAAATGCTTTTAATAGGAAAATCTCCTTCTTGTGGCAATCTAATAACCACAGATTTGCAACAAACTATGAAAGAGTGCAAGAGAATACAAACATAGACATTCACAAACCCCTCTTTCTATTAAAGGAGGCTTGAATGAATTGATTTACAACCTATGGCACATGGTTAAAGGACTTATGATACTGCAGATTTGGAAATATAGAAATAGTGGTGTTTAGAGGATTGCAGAGTGTTCGTAGAGGACATTAAGAAGATTGTTCAATTTTTTGGGCAGAGGCATGACGCTTTTAGAGATATAATTCACATTTGGGTCTAAATGCCCTTGCCTTTTTGGAAAAATAGTAAGCTTTCTTTTTCTTTATGCACATATTTCTTCACTTTGTTAATACAATTTTGAAGTCTTCACCCGCCCAAAAAAAAAAAACCTCTTTCTATTGGAGGGTCTAGTATGGTGTTTACAGACTAGGGCACTATGGGCACCACCTACAGATCATGGATGAGCAAGATTGCCCGCCCACATCCAGCCCACATATCATGGATGAATATGAATAATAATAATAATTTTATTTGATAAGCAAAATATGAATTTTGCAAAAGACAAGAAGAAGAAGAAATTATGGTGAGGATGAAGAAATAAAAGAAGAAAAATAAATTAGGAAGCTTATAAACCCTAATGTCCCCTAGGTGGCATAGCCATATAGGCCCTGCATAGAGAAGATGTTCGAGGGGAATTTTTACGGAGATTCTATAATGTACAGATGTAAGTGATTGAGTGGCTCTCATCCAGTATGTAATAGATGTCTTGTTTCATGAGCAAGAAATCCAACCTTTTCCCTAACAAACCGAGGAAGAGCTAGAGAAGCAAGATTGCAGACAACTGTTTCTGATGGGCTGGTGTACTCAATTATTTCAGTGCAAAGATTAGAAGACTTGATGGTGCCAAGATTCTGCTGATTGCTCTTCCTATCACAAGAATCCTGCAGTACAATGTTACTGTCATCAAGCAAAAAAAGGAAACGCCTAACAGTTGAGGTGTATAAATGTTACTGCCAACAACAAAAAACAACATTAACGCTACACCTTATAAAGCATGTAAGGGTTGCCTGTCTCAATCTGAGCTTCCAATATCGCAAACCAAAGCTTTTGAGCTCGAACCATCTTTCTAGCTTTTCCCTGAAATCTAAGACACAAGAATCACCAAGTTGCAACAGATGCACTAGAGTCCATTGCCATGATGCTTGATTAATTACTTTAGAGCCTTCATATGGGTTGAAGAAAACGGCAAAAGGAAGATGCACACGATCTATGTGAGGCTCTGAAAGCCCCTAAACTCCAGGGAGGAGTCGGTCTCCTCGATATCAACATCAAAAGCATAGCCCTCTCTAGCAAATGGCTCTTAGCATTGTTTGAAAAATCAGCACCGTGGGTCGCAATAGTCAAAGAGGAAAGGTAAAGGGGTTGGACACTGGAAATAATTATCATGGTACGATAAGCTATGCTCAACGTTTCCACCTTTTATTGTAGGGTCTGATCTTATTTTTGGTCTAGTCGCAGCTTGGAAGACCGCGCTCGACAGGGTCTCCTGGAAAGGCCGACCAGGTCTTCGCGGGGATGGTAGCCTATTGGAGAACATTTGGTGGAGCATCGCTTCACGACAAAGCAATAACCCCTTCGCAAGTCAGGACCTGTTGGCGAGAGCCCGAAGTCTAACCAAGAAGGGCATTTACACATGGCTTGACATTTGTGATGCTTCAAAGGCGAACTGGAGTCTCTAGAGATATCTAGTTCAAAATAGAAAGGGTAATCCACAACTCGGGCGTGATGAAGACTTTTAGGTTGGGAGCTTAGTGGATGGTGACCTTGCTAGGTGATACCTTCAAAATGCCCTCCACCCTAGAGGCATGCTGGCCCTACGTGAGAGCGCCATGTTGGCCATTTGGGAGACTAGAAACCAAATCGTTTTTCAACACAAGCCAACAATAGGGTACTGCGAATCAGCAATCTCATCGTGCACGCTTTAGAGTTTGAGGGACTTCAATGATGGACTCCTTGGTGAGTTGCAGTCTGCTAGACATCCGAGATAGTATCCCTGCCAATCAAGGGACCCTTTCTAGTTCGGTTTTGCTTTTTGTAGCTGCTTGCGGCACTAGTTTTGTAACCATGGTCTCTTTTTGTTGGGCTGACCACCCCTTTCAATCAAATTGGCATTTTGTTCCAAAAAAGGAAAAAAAAACTAGGTTGCGGTAGGCAAGGAAAACTTCGTTCTACCGTAAAAAGCCCTTCTTCAGATGCACAAACTCAAAAACTGATGAGATAAAAAAAAGTAAATACTTATTCTTCATCTTCGTGTGCGTTGTGTTTTTTGCGCGCGAGCTTAGAGCTCTGTAGAGCCGCCATAGCCATAGCCATAGCCATAGCCATAGCCATGGCAGACCTTCATCCCCCCCCTCGCTTCGATAACCTCGGTCGTCGTAGCCGTGACCGCCCTGACCTCTTCCGTGATCGCCCCAGAGACCGTGACCCCGACCGTTCCCGCCCTTTCGACCTTGACCTTGGCGACCTTGACTCCTTCCCCCTCCGCCCCAATGGCCATGGCGTTGGCCTCAGTAGCCTCATTGTCCGTGCCGACAGTGGTGGCAGTGCTGGTTATGGAAGAGACCCCTTTGATCACCTGGATGCCGCCCATAATTACCGCCATGAGCCCTCACAGTATGGTCGAGAAGACAGATTTGCACCCGCAGGTTTGGTTCCTCGTGCATTTTCGTGGTTGGGTATTGGTTCGGCTTTCTGGTCTTTGGCTAGGGATCTTCGCGACATAGAATGATAGTTAGTCTCGTCGGTGGTTAGCGGTCAAAAAATGGCTTTTGGTAAGGCAAGAAATACTCCGGGATCATTCTGTTACTGGATCAGTTGACGGCAGACCTGTAACCCTTTTGGATGGGGCAAATTTTTTTTCGACTGGGCTAGAAAGAAACCTTGTTGGTCTGTTGGCAATCTTATCTCAGATCTCTGAAATCAAACAGACGGTTGCATGCGAGTATTGCTTGACATTTGAATTCAGGGACGAGGATTTGAATATTACCTTACGTTTTTAGCACCGCTGTTATCCAGGCGTCACAGACATAGAAATGTGCTGTTACTGGCTTTCTGACTACGAGGAAGCCAAGGTATTATGTAGACATGAGAGATACTATACATTCTTCAGTGTCCTCAGCCCTAAAGTTCTGAGCCTGTTGACATCTCCGGTTCCTCGAAATGGGGCACTTTGACTCTGAGGTCTTCCCTCTTTTGAATTTTGGTCAGTTGTCGTGAGGGATTCCACACACACATTAATGAGCGCTTCGAGGAGGGTTTCTCCAAGGTTTGCAAATTGCTTGCTGTCAGCAAGTTCTCTGCGTACTAGACCCGGGTCTTTGACATTCCAAGGCTTTTGAGATGTTTCAGGATATTTTGAAAGGGTGCACTTATGGCTTTTTGATTTTGAGGATTCTGAAGTATTCCCTTCTTGGTGTACGCTTCTGAAGAAATCAACTCAGCGTTGTGAGAAATTTCAGGTTCCGAAACATACACAAGGAGCTGGCTTTTTTGCACTGGTAGAGCCTTGATTTTTTTTTTCAAGGTTGTGTGCAAACGTGCATTTACTGGCTTTTCGATTTCAAAGAGTCTGAGGTATCCCGTAATTGGTGTGAGGGCTCCAAACACTAACGTGTTAACCTTTATGGTTGGGAAGTGTTACTTCGGTGTTTGTAACCGCTGACCTTTACAAGGGTCTGACGCTGTCAGTACTTGTGGGAGGAATTTATATGTGCAATTATTGGCTTGAGGTATTCCCTAATTGATGTAAGGGAAAGTGCTTGTCTTCTCTAAAGAGTGTTTTGAGAAGCGTTCCTTTGATGTTTGGAAGCTGCATGCACAAAACCCCCAATACACAACAGACTGCTATTATATTATCTAATGTCAAAGATGAGATTAAGGCATATGTGAAGGTGTGGACAAGAAATGTACGATGCTTGGAGCTTCATATCTAAGCTTTCATTAGCTTCAAAGCATTGGTAGGAGTGACTTGTGAGTTTGTAGCTGTCGAGTTTAAAGGTGTTGAGGAGACGGGCTTTAGGAACAAGGTGCGTTCCTTTCACATGGACAAGGGACTGGTAAGCAACGGGCTCACAAAAATTTGAATAAGCTGCATCCATGTCACAAATAACTGGCAAGATGAACCTGGTTAAAAGGCTTAAGAAGTTGAGATGCATGGAAACAGAGCTTAGATTCATTACATTAGGTCTACTCTAAGCTTAGGCATATGGCAAAATAACAGGTTGGGCTCGTTTCCAAATGTGGTCCATCACAGGTCAAACTCAAAGGTTGGTGAGAGTGTTGATTATACTCTCTATGATGTGTGGCTTAAATAGCCAGTGGGGTGGAAGATGTGAATATTGGACGCTTAGATGCTACCGTGGATTCATTAGTTAAGTCATCACCAGTTGATATTGGAAATACTATTGGAAATTTCACAGGGGCAGTGGGTGAAAAACGTTTTCTATACTGATACAATATTGGGTTCCTGAGCATAATTTGACGGTTATGCACTTGGAAGGGAAAACTGGCGCAAGGATATCTTATGTTAGTATACACGTTGAAGAGGTGGAAGCACATGTGTAGAAGGAGGCTGAAACGATGATGGACTTTATTTAAGCTACCTTGCTTTGGTCAGCCAAGCTTCTTTTATTTTTGGTTGTGGAAATCGAGTGAGCAAAGCGACAAATTGGTTTAGCTTATTGTTGGTGGAGATAGAGGAGGAAATGAGGTTGAAGCTGGGAAATTATTAACACAAATGATGAATGACATCTGCGAAGAAGGGGTGGGATGAGGCTGTAGGTAATGTGACATGAACTACTTGGGATCAGAAAAAAATAACCTTTAAGGTGCCTAAGGTGCTGCTCCAAATAAAAGCATGACATCCCAAGTTTTGCACCCAATTCGTTTTAATAGACTGGTAGGTTTGTCTTTTTTAAATTAGTTGTAGCCATAAATGTTGAAGTTTCTAAAGTCTTGAAAACCTTGTAGTCTTTTGAGTGGAAGCTTCCTTGTCCATTTGTATTTATCACAGAATTTCATGCAGGGATGATTGCTGGGCATGAAGCTGAGACAATCTATATTTCAAACATTTCTGAAAATGTCACAGAGGAAAGTCTGACAGAATTACTCAGAGAGTCTGGGTCAGTAAAGGTATGGGACATGGTTGCACTGGGTTTGATGAGCTGTGTTTTATTGTATTAAAATTTACACCTACAATCATGTCACATTCTCATTGTCTCAAATTAATACAGATCAGCAGTACGAACACTCACAGAGTTGTTTGCTTGTCTGAGTCATGCAAAACACATCATGAAATGAAAGGATAGCAATGCAATGTCATAAATGCGCAATGCCATAGTCTGCCTGAACATTGAGGTTTGATTTCTATGTCAATAAGCTGTAGGAACAGTATATATCTCTAAAATAGTACCAGTAAACTCTGCATCCTTTGTGCATTTGAGATTTATCTACGGCCAAAAAGTTGTACACGTGAGCCGGTGGTTAAACTGTCACTTGCAGATTGTGAACTTGTAAATTTAGCAACAGTGCTTTCTTACTTATTTGTAGGGTGCTTTCAACTTAACCGGACCATTTCTGGATCCCATTCAAAGCACCAAATTTCAAGGATCAGCTGTGTGGGTCAGGTTTGGCAGAACTTCAGAGAAATTATTTTACTTGCAGATCCTCTATCTGTAGAATCCCGTAGGATAGAATAGATGCATCTTGAAAGAGGTGTGAGAGCACAATGAAACCAAAATGTAGTTCTCTATTTTGGATTGTGAGAGAGAGGACTCTCTCTTATAGAAAGGGGGAGAAGGTAACACCTTCCCTACATAAGTGGCAATCAGCCCCTACATCAGTGGGAATCAACCCCTACATCAGTGGGACTGGCCTAAATCAAAGGAACCTCCCATGTGGGGGCCTTTGGCTTACATCATCACTTAGGTCATACACTAGACACATCATAGCACTTGATGTGCCTTTACAACACACACAAACACACATGTGACTCCCCTAGATGCACATATGCACCATAGAGCAAGCCCTTGATCACACTTATCCCAACATACCCTCCCTCCAGGGTTTGCCTCTTGCAGTGTCAAGGATACATCTAGTCTCATAGTTTCTCATGCCATCTCATGGTGGTCAAGGATAAATCTATGGCTAGGATCTCATGCTAGCAAGGGTTCCCAAGGGTGTGAGGTTCATAGAAATGGGATAGACAAAACACATATCACATGGTCTACATCATATGGTGATAAGAGGTGATTTACAAAAGACATGTGATATTCTTTTTGGAGCACTACTCCAGGGAGAGAACCTCAAAATTTGACCAAGTGATGATAGACAAAAATTCAAAAGACAAAGTGCTTAAAAAGCATAGTCTTCATAGGAGGCCTAATCTTGTGGAGGCACATCAACTGAAAGTAAATTGGAGTTTTTGGCTTTGTAGTTGCTTCCTTTTTGGCTTTACAATACTTTTCATGGTGATTGTTTTTGCCACAATGTTTGCAAGGATTGATCTTGAAGCAATCTTTTGAGAGGTGATTAGTGTTTCCACAATGTCTGCAAGGTGAAAACTTGCCCTTTTGAGTTTTTATGGCATAGGCTGTGTCATTGCCTCTCTGGAGTTCCATGTGCCTTTCTTCTTCTTGAAGAGCAGTAATAAGACCTTCAAGAGTAGGATTATGAAGATTTTTCAAAGTGGTAACAACATGATCATAATCTTCAGGCATACTTTTGAGCAATACTGCCATTGCATCATCTGTAGTGATTAGAGAGTTGATAGAAGCAAGTTGAGTCATGAGACTCCGCATGTGATTGACATGGGCAGTCAAGGGAGTGCCACTAGCCATCTTCAATTCAAAGAAAGTAATCTTAAGTGACAATTTTGAGATGTGAGAGCTAGCACCAAAAATAATATCAAGCTTCTGCCAAGCTTCAGAAGGAGACTCCAAATCAGAAATGTGATGAATATAGTCATCTCCTAAGCCAAGAGCAATAATGCCATAGGCTTTCTCCTCTCTAGCAGGATCTCGTGCCGGGCTTGTCGGAGCTGAGGATTCTCCAGCATTAGAGGCTGTTGAAGAAGAAGTTGAAGCAAGTTTGACAAGCCTCTCGAGGCTTTCCCTCATCAATGCAAACTTAACTTTCATCTGCCATGTGTGAAAGCCTTTACCATTGAACTTATCCATATTCAAGAAGGTAGCCATGAGAGGGTCTAACCCAAAGTGGGCTGTGTCTACTCTCTTACAAGGCTAGAAAGAGTTGAAAAACTTCAAAGTACAAGCATTTAGTGTAGCAAAGACTTGTAACCCAATTCCATACTACAAATCATAATGGAAATGATGCTTCAACTTGCATGCTTCATAGAGGTGGCTAAATTAAAGTATTCCAAGCAAATCCAGGTAAAAGGAAAGTCGTAGCCACAGTTGTACTGATGCTATTCAACACTTTAAAATATCAGAAATGCTAAAGTAGCATCTAATGTAGCATCAAACTCACAATATTGTCAAAACTGTCCAAAACAGAGGCGTGAACTTGGAGGGTGCAATTCTCGTAGCTCATAGCTCTATTCAAGGGGATTTTTATGCAGGAAGAAAGGCTTTATACCAGAGAAGGTCCTCCACCAAGGAAGAGCGCAATGTTGCGCCATGTCGCCATAGCCAAGCTTGAGAAAATCGATTGGTTTTTTGGCATTTTCTCCTCCAAATCTTGACCAAATGGGCTCAGATTTCATCAGTAGCTTGCCTGCAGTGTCCTCCAGCTCGGGCTCAGAGGAATCAGCAAACGGGTAAGCACAGAGGCGGCATTATGCTATAGATCGGCGAGCAGTTTTCGTGTTGGCGTTGCGCGTACAGAGGAAATATCCCTAATTGCTTGCAGCTGGAAGGTCGCCCGTACACAAGGAGTCTACAGCTTAAAGGGTTTGAACAATGGTCGCTTGTAGGTAGAGAACATGCTCTCACAAAATTTGGGGAAGAAAGAGGAAAATGGAGATGATGAAGAAGCTTTGAGAAAACTAGTAGTTTATGCTAGAGAAAGCATCTAATGCTAGGCTAGGCTAGATCTAGAACCTAAAGCTCTGATACCAAGTGTAGAATCCCGTAGGATAGAATAGATGCATCTTGAAAGAGGTGTCAGAGCACAATGAAACCAAAATGTAGTTCTCTATTATGGATTGTGAGAGAGAGGACTCTCTCTTATAGAAAGGAGGAGAAGGTAACACCTTCCCTACATAAGTGGCAATCAGCCCCTACATCAGTGGGAATCGACCCTTACATGAGTGGGACTGGCCTAAATCAAAGGAACCTCCCATGTGGGGGCCTTTGGCTTACATCATCACTTAGGTCATACACTAGACACATCATAGCACTTGATGTGCCTTTACAACACACACAAACACACATGTGACTCCCCTAGATGCACATATGCACCATAGAGCAAGCCCTTGATCACACTTATCCCAACACTATCCTGGTCCCTCAGCGGAAGACTCTAGAGGCACTCCTCTGCCACCCCCAAACATAGAGGCCATGTGCTAGCTAATGGCATCAACGGCCCCAATTAGGCACTACTAGCCTTTAGGGCTCTTAGGCCTACCACTAGGGAACTAGGCAAGGTGGAAATGTTAGAGAACAGGAGGGAATGAATCACTCAAACGTCCACCCAAGATCTCTCCAACTCTTACACACACTCAACTCAGATAGATGATCACAGATGCAATAAACACTCACTCAGAAATAACTTGGACGGAGAGAGAGAGAGAGAGAGAGAGAGAGAGAGAGAGAGAGAGAGAGTATATTCATCCACCGGATGGTGGGCAGAAAAAACAGCTCACAGGGGGCAATACAAAATACAGCAAAGTGCTGGAGAATACTAAAGGACTCTCTCTCTCACAAACTGCTCCAGAACTGAGTGCACAGCACAGCCTTGGAAGGAGGCTTTCAGTCTTGCACTGGATGCTGGAAACAATGAAGAAGTGGGCCTTTTATAGGCACTGCCCAGGCCCCTTGGGTTGACCGACCAGCAGGGTCGGTACCCTGTCTGGTGGCCGACCAGATGGCCCTAGAAAACCGACCAGGGTTGGCCCTGGTCGGTGGCCCTGGTCGGGCCGACTTGGCCTGCCACAGGCCTCTATTTAAGGGTGCCCTGTGCAGCCAGTCTGCGCAGCTGCAGAAGCCTCCAAGTGAGGCCTAAGGCCCCTTATATTCCTGCTGTTGCAGGCAGCAACCAGCCCGTGTGCTGGTTGCCTATGATGCCAGCTTGAGTCTCTCTCTTTCCCCAGCCCTCCTACCTCTCACTGCCCCTTGTCCCCTCAAATCGGGGGCCCACAGGTGGGCACAATGAGTTTCTAACACCCCCCCTCAATGTCACAACTGTGGGCCAATCCCCATACGTTTGATGAGGTGCCCCATTTGTTCTCGAGGGAGTGCCTTCGTGAAGAGGTCGGACAAGTTGTCGGCGGTCGGGCAGTACATAAGCTCGATCACGTTGTGGATGATGAGCTCTCGAACAAAGTGGTAATGAACTTCGATGTGCTTGGTCCGCGCATGGTACACTGGATTCTTGGCAATGGCTATGCAACTCTGATTGTCGCACATCAGCATTGTTGCGTCCTCTTGACACACGTCCATGTCCTCCAGAATCCACCTCAACCACAGTGTCTCACAAGCTGCTGTACACGTGGCTCTGTACTCGGCCTCTGTAGATGAAAGGGCCATTGTGGGTCGCTTCTTACTCAGCCAAGAGATGGCACCAGATGCAAGTAAGAAACAATACCCTGTTGTCGATCTTCTGGTGTCAGCATCACTCGTCCAATCACTGTCACAGAACCCGCCTAGTTCGATGCCTTTGGTGTAGGTGATCCCATAGGTGCAAGTACCCTTTAGATACCTCAGCACCGGTAAACGTGCATCTCAATGACTCTTCCTAGGAGAAGTAGAGAACTAGCATAATAGCCCAACTGCATAACAAATATGAGGTCGAGTATTGGTACCAATCGTCGGTACAGAGGAGTATCAACTGGCTGAGATGTGTCGTGAACACTTAGCTTGAGCCCGACCTCCATGGGAGTTACCGCTGTCTTGCAATTCTCCATTTGAAATCTCTTCAGAAGTTCTCTGCAATATTTCTCCTGTGAAATGAAGATCCTGCCTTTGGCCTGCTTTACTTCTATTCCAAGGAAGTAGTGTAAAAACCCAAGGACAGTCATCTCAAACTCAGACATGAGTAGCTCCTTGACCTGTGAAATCTTCTTGACAAGGTCACCTGTCAAGATAAGATCATCAACATAGAGGATGAGTACCAATCGCAACCCCTTCTCAATGAACAAGTAAAGGTTTGCCTCAGAAGGACTCCGACTTAGTCATGTTGGACTGCAGCAACAATGATGGGAGTCCTATCTTTTGAAAGAATACATCAATCCTTTGGTACCAAGCTTTGGGGGCCTGTTTCAGCCCGTATAACGCCTTCTTCAACCTGCAGACCTTTAATGGGGACCCTGGATCTTGAAAGCCTGGTGGCTGTTCCACGTATACCTCCTCCTCCAGGGTTCCATTAAGGAATGCGGACTTCACGTCCATTTGAAAAATAGGCCACTGGAATTGGGCAGCAAGGGCAATCACTGTCCGGATAGGAACCATGCGGGCTGTGGGAGCAAAAGTTTCATCAAAATCCATGCCTTCAGTTTGAGTAAAACCTTTGACCACTAACCTTGCTTTATACTTATCCAAGCTGCTGTCTTATTTGTATTTAAGTTTGTATACCCACTTAGTGTTGATGACTTTCCGTCGCGGGGGCCTGGCCACTAAGTCCCAGGTATTGTTTTTCAGGATAGCATCCATCTGTGCCTGCATGGCAACCTGCCATTCTGGATTGTCCTTCGCCTCCTCGAAGGTCCTTGGCTTGTCAAGCTGAGCCAACGCAAAATTCACGGATGGGGTCTTTTGAAGCGTTGGGACCGACGCAATCCAAAATTGCTACTCTCAGGCAATTCGGTGACCCGAGACTCTTCCAGTGTCCTTAGGTACCATTGGGGCAACCTTTTCTGCTTCTCAGTGGGAGGAGGAACTATAACTGCTTCTGGAACATCCTGCTCTTCCTCAGTATCTTGTGGAACATCAGCTTCCGATTTTGCCATCTCTTGGATGGTCAACCTGGGGCGGGGTGGGTTCGGGGGTTGAACAATCTCCTCCTCCTCAATCTGAGACTCCTCCTGGGGTTCAGGTTCCTTTTCCTCGAAGACAACATCCTGACTGATAAGGATATGCTTCTTTACCGGATCGAAGAGTCGTTAGGCCTTGGATTCTTCGCTATACCCAACAAATATACATTTTCTGCTCCGGGAATCAAGCTTGGTCCTGTCTTCCTTGTGCACATGTACCCATGCGTTAGAACCAAAAATGCGAAGATGAGTGAGAGGGTTTCTTACCATAAAATGCCTCATATGGAGTCTTGTCCTTCACGGCCTTCGTCTTGGTCCTGTTGAGAATGTGTACCGCTGTATTGATAGCTTCACTCCAATAGGCTTTAGAAAGGTTCTTCCCTCGGAGCATAGCAAGCCCTGTCTCTGTGGTGGTTCTATGCTTCCTCTTGGCTACCCCGTTTTGCTGAGAAGTATGTGCTGTGGTGAGTTGTCGCTTGATCCCATGCTTGCGATAAAATGTATTGAACTCATTTGAGGTGAATTCTCCCCCCTTGTCTGTGCGGAACATTTTGACATCCTCCCCTGTCTCCTTTTCAATTCTGGGCTTTTAGTCCTTGAACTTCTCGAAAGCTTGAGACTTTTTAGCCAAACAATATACCCAGGTCATTCTACTGAAATCATCCACAAAGAGAAGTGAGTACCTGGATCCTTCCCACGATGCTGTAGACATTGGGCCACAAATGTTGGCATGAACCAACTTAAGTGGTTTGCTGGCCTGAAACAAGGCCTCTTGTGGGAACTTATCCCTGTGCTGCTTGCCTTCTAGACAAGCCCTACAGACATCATCCTTGCCTGTAATTGGTGGAAGTCCATCCACCATCTTCGACTTTGACATTTCAGCCAAGATTCCATAGCTGACATGACCGAAGCGCTTATGCCAAAGTTTGGACTTTCCGTTGTCTTCATGAACGAACATTGCACTGAGGCGGTACAGTCCGTTCTCTTCAACTCCTTGAGCCACCATCTGTCCATTTGCTTTGGATGTCATGGTGACCTGGCCATCTTGAAAGAGAACTGCCATGTTGTTTTTGTCCATCTGACTTACAGACAGTAAGTTCTTGCAAAGGTTGGGTACATAAAGTACTCCAGAGATATCCTTCTTCTCACCCGCGGTTGTCCCTTCACAGGGGACGTCCGGCTATCCCCGACAGAAACTTTGGAATCCGGGTGTGTACTTTCCATGGTTTTGAACCAAGTCCTTCTGTTGGACATGTGCTTGGAAACACCGCTGACAACATACCAACCCTCTTTACCTTCATTGACTGCATATGCTGAACAATGTTCACTGATTAAAAACAGCTATCTAGTCGTCACATTGGCAGAGTCATTCTTAGGCTCTTCTTTGTTCCCTGTTTTTTTCTTTTGCTTTTGATCTGCGTTCTTCTTTCGGCATTCTTTGGCGGAGTGGCCAAGCTTTTCACAGTAATAGCACTTCATTTTCTTCTTTCGGTCAGCGTCCTCTGACTCCTTGTGCTCCTTTGGCTTGCCTTTTCCAGGCTTGTCTTTGGCCACTAATGCCTTCTCGTCGGTTTGCGTAAAGAGTTTCTCTTGAGCCTCCTCCTGAAGCAGGAGTGGGCCAAGCTCCTCAAAGGTGATTGGCTTAGTCCGTTGACCCGCAGTGACCGTAGTCACAAAACTTTTGAAACTCCGTGGCAACTTGTGGAGTGTGAGCAACGCCAATTGACTCGAGTCCACCTTCTGACCAACCGTTGCGAGCTGGTCCCGCACGACTTTCACCTTTGTCAAATGATCATGCACACTATCACCCTCATTCATATCAAGATTATAAAGCTGATGCAGAAGAGTAATGATACAGGCTGTATTATCGGTTTCATACAGCTCCTTCAGTATGGCCCACGCCTCTGAAGACGTCTCTGCCAACTGGATATGAGGAATCACAGCATCTGCTATCGTGCCTATAAGCATTGCTAAGGCTTGAGCATCCCTCTCCTCCCTTGCACTGAGTTCATCCGCATCTGCTTCAACTAAAACTTCACCTCTTTTGTCCACAATGTCCTCTGGCTTCTCCTCGGTCCCAATCACTATCTTCCACAGCTTCCGTGCCAACAGATGGCTTCGGATCTTGACTTTCCAGATTGGATAGTTCGTCCCATTGAGCTTTCCAGCTTCACCAAAATTGGGAATAAATGAAGAAGGAAGATGACTGGAGAAGGAGGAAGGACGAGCAATGGGTGTAGAGGCTTCTGAACGTTGATCCATCTCGGTGAATAGCAAACTGAAAAAACTGAAGCAAAAAAGATGTACTGACCTCCCGTGCTAGCCTGAGCTGAAAACAGAATCACCTTTCTGCCAAGGGACTCCTTCCTTCAGAGAGTGCTTTGATGAAGAAGAGTTGAGAGCCTGTGGCTCTGATACCATATCAGAGAATAGGAGGGAATGAATCACTCAAACCTCCACCCAAGATCTCTCCAACTCTTACACACACTCGACTCAGATAGATGATCACAGATGCAATAAACACTCACTCAGAAATAACTTGGACGGAGAGAGAGAGAGAGAGAGAGTATATTCATCCACCGGATGGTGGGCAGAAAAAACAGCTCATAGGGAGTAATACAAAATACAGCAAAGTGCTGGAGAATACTAAAGGACTCCCTCTCTCACAAAGTGCTCCAGAACTGAGTGCACAGCACAGCCTTGGAAGGAGGCTTTCAGTCTTGCAGTGGATGCTGGAAGCAATGAAGGAGTGGGCCTTTTATAGGCACTGCCCAGGCCCCTTGGGTTGACCGACCAGCAGGGTCGGTACCCTGTCTGGTGGCCGACCTGATGGCCCTAGAAAATCGACCAGGGTTGGCCCTGGTCGGTGGCCCTGGTTGGGCCGACTTGGCCTGCCACAGGCCCCTATTTAAGGGTGCCCTGTGCAGCCACTCTGTGCAGCTGCAGAAGCCTCCAAGTGAGGCCTAAGGCCCCTTATAGTCCTGCTGTTGCAGGCAGCAACCAGCCCGTGTGCTGGTTGCCTATGATGCCAGCCTGAGTCTCTCTCTTTCCCCAGCCCTCCTACCTCTCACTGCCCCTTGTCCCCTCAAATCGGGGGCTCACAGGTGGGCACAGTGAGTTTCTAACAAGAAAGACATGAAGCTCTGTCTGCTTTGAAACTGCTCTGATCCCTGTAGTAGGAACTGGTCCTCCTGAACAGACAGATCCGGATGAAAGTATTTGCCTGAGCTGCACATCTTGAGCAGAAGCTGGTGCTGAATGTTGCTTTTGTTGAAGAGCTCGCCTACGGAAGGAGCTGAAAAGAAGTAATGGATTGTCTAATTCTACCAATTGCACAAGGCGTTCAGAAGAAGTAGCAAATGCTGCTGCGAGGAGCAAGATGAGCTCGAGTAGAATAAGGAGAGTACGTGTAAGGGCCATATTTGTGAAGGCAAGCTAACAAAGAAGGGAGAGTGATTATGACACCTCTACCTCTACAAAGTTCACGACGGACCAAGAGCATTCGAACGAAAGATATGTGGTTGAGCTCACTTTGAATGGACATAAGATCCATGTCATGGGTGAATGCTTTGTCTGAGTAAAAGGTTTCCAAAATAGAATTTGTAAACCTTTTGCAACCGTTATGAGTATGCGAAGGTATCTTATCTTGTGTGTGTCAACCTCTCTAAGGTATCTATGATATTTTGTACTCCCCTTGTTTTGTGTGTGTCTTTATCATTGTAATCACCTCTGGCCACCTTACGATGTAGGCCATGTGAGTGTGTGTTCTGACACATCCGAGCACTCCTGAAACCTCTGATCTGCAAACAAACACACACAACGAGAGAAACTGAGCAGGCTGCTCACCACCCAACCATGACATCTACGGGATGTGATCCCAAATCAAGAGATGTCCCCTCCGAGCCACGAGCTGAGCTAGTGGCACGAACTCCCAATCAGATTCAAACCAGCCTGGTGTCCCATACCACCAGGTAGCGCTGTGAAGCCCTGGATCTGCCACTGGGCCTTGGGCTACGCTAAGATGCAGGCGCGCGTCCGCGACTCAAT
Source organism: Dipteris shenzhenensis (assembly GCF_047967505.1). NCBI lineage: Eukaryota > Viridiplantae > Streptophyta > Polypodiopsida > Gleicheniales > Dipteridaceae > Dipteris > Dipteris shenzhenensis. Next base: position 37,972,710 of record NC_141618.1, on the reverse strand, counting down.
CCAGGAACAGACCTGGCACCTGGGAATGAAACTTACTCCCAACTGCACACTGAGAACTGAACCCCCTGGGCTCCTTTTATAGACTCGGGTCCCGAGCGCCAAAAATAGCGAAGACCTATAAATAGTTCGTACCCTTGCCACTCAACCCGAGAATCAAGCCTGCCTAGCTCTAAGCCTCCCCAGGCAACCCGAGCTAGTCTTGTGTACCTAGTACACGTCAGATACCAATCCGTGCACATGACATACTCCCCCTCCTCTAAGAACTCACTCCTGACTTCGCGAAAAAACTCGGAAATGTTCTTTGGAGGTTTTGTAATGTCTCCCATGTTGCATCCTCCTCAACACGATCCTTCCACTTGATCTTGTATTCCATGATAGATCGATTGCGAATCTGTCCGTCATGAAATTCAAGAATACACTCAGGTTCGTGGGGAATAAAAGTCAAATCTGTAACTTCTATTATCTCGTGAGGAGAAACAAGTTGATCATCCGCACCCAATACTTCTTTCAGTCTACTGACATGAAAGACTGGATGTACTTTAACATCAGGAGGCAATTCTAGTCGATATGCAAGTGGTCCAATTCTTTTAATGACCTTGAATGGGCCACAGTATCTGGGGGATAATTTCGGAACCAAACCAGTACTTAGGCTCTTGGATTCCTTTGGAATTCGTAAATATACCATTGTTCCTTTAGAGAACTCTCTAGGTGAACGATGTCTATTAGCATAAAATCTGTCCCGATCTTGGGCACTTCTAATAGACTCCTTGGCAAACTGCAACATTTCTTGCATATCTAGCAAGAAGTTCTTAGCAGCATCATTTTGAATTCCTTTTAACCCAACCATAACTGGTGACTTAGGTTGAAACCCGTACATAAGCATAAAAGGACTGTAACCAGTACTAGAATGATTTGCACTGTTGTAAGCAAATTCTATCATAGGTAGATAATCTTCCCATGAAGACTGTCTCTTAGATACATATGCCCGAAGCATGTCTTCAACCAACTGGTTGACCTGCTCTGTACTGCCATCGGATTGTGCATGATCCGAGGAACTCATACTTAGAGTAATTTCTAACTTCTCAAATACAAGTGTCCAAAAGTTACTTGTAAACTTTGAGTCCGTGTCATTGACTATGTCAGATGGCAAACCATACAGCTTAAACAAGTGGTCCACAAACTCGTGAGCCAGCTGAATAGCTGAAATAGTTGTTCTAGTAGGTAGGAATCTAGCCATTTTTGTCAAACGGTCGACTATGACCCAAATGGAGTCATGACCCTTGCGCGTTCGAGGCAATCCAGTAATAAAATCCATGGAAATACTTTTCCATTTATTACCTGGAATCTGTAATGGCTGTAATAAGCCCGCGCTTCTAAGGCGTTCTGCCTTAGTAACCTGACAAACTCGGCAACCTACTACATAGTTCTCAATAAATGCACGCATCTTAGGCCAATAAAAGGTATGCTTCACAAGAGACAGAGTCCTATGTATACCCGGATGTCCAGCACTGTTGGTCAACCATGGAGCTCCCATCCTGGACTCTCTGCCTATAAGAACTGAAATGACTATCAGTTGCGTATAGCCCTCTCAAGGATTGAAATAGGTTTGAGGATATTTTCGTAAATGACAGAGCATTTACAAACTTAACTCGACTTAAGGCATCCGCCACACTATTCAACGAACCCTTACGATAACGTATTTCGAAATCAAAATCTTGCATTAATTCTGCCCATCGAGCTTTCCGTCCCATCAATTCAGATCCATCACACACTCACTTAATTGACTGATGATCAGTCAATACAAGGAACTTTGAACCATACAAGTAGTGTCTCCAAACCTTAAGAGCTTACACTACAGCATAAAGTTCCTTCTCGAGTGTGGGCCAACGATATTGAGTGTCGTCTAGCTTCTTACTCTCGAAAGCTATAGGTCTGCCCTCTTGGAATAGTGCTGCCCCAATCGCATAATCACTCGCATCGGCCTCTAAAACATAAGGCCGGGTAGGATCGGGTAATGCAAGAATGGGTGCCTCCTTGATAGAAAACTTCAAGGTTTCAAAAGCCTTGTTCATTGCATCATTCCAAGAGATTGGCTGAGTAGACCTGCGTCCACGACCTTTCAATATGTTTGTTAGGGGTGTCGTGATATGTGAATAAGCACGCACAGACTTCCGTAGAAATACCGTAAATCCTAGGAAAGAACGAAGTTGTTTCACAGTCTGAGGGATAGGCCATTCTAAAACCTTCTGGATACGATCCGGATCAATGCTAATAGCTTCAGAAGAAATCTTGTGTCCTAAGTAAATGATCTCCTTCATAAAGAAGTTACATTTACTCATCTTGGCATAGAGCTTATGATGTCTTAGAATAACTAAGACAATCCGGAGGTGTCCTATGTGATTCTCAAGCGTTCGACTATATACCAAGATGTCATCTAAGAACACTACAACAAATTTGCCCAGAAAATCCTTGAACAAATCGTTCATCATCTGCTGAAAAGTAGCAGGAGCATTGGTCAAACCATCCGGCCAAACGGTCTATCAAATCATCGGAACGAGGTAGAGGGTATCGATTCTTAATTGTCACTTTATTTAATCGTTTATAATCTATACACATTCTCCAGGAAGAATCTTTCTTCTTTCTTAGGAGGACAGGTGCACCCCAAGGTGATTTACTTGGGCGAATATAGCCCATATTCAGGTAATCCTGTAGCTGGGTAGCTAACTCATCCTCCTCTACCTGGCTCATCCTATAAGGTGGTACACTGATAGGTTGAGCCCTTGGGACTAAGTCTATGTGATGATCTACTGCCCGTTCTGGAGGTAAACCTTCCGGCAGTTGAGCAGGGAATACATCCTGAAAACTATCTAACAACATTCTCAATTCCCGGTGTTCAAACACATTTAAATCATTTTTGTTTATTACAGAGACAACAAATGAAGAAAGCGGAATCGAAACACACCGATAGACATCATAATGAGAAGTGTTTAATATATTCCGAAGCTGCATCGCAGATACAAGAGGTCCCTGAGAAGAGGGAATTTTATCACACTGAATACAAAATTGGGTGTCCTGATCTACAAAAGAAAGTGTATGCTCCGTCCATCCAATTTTAATATTGTGGGTTTTAAACCACTCTATTCCGATCAACAAGTCTACATGCTCAAGATGCATAACATAACACGTGAGAACCCCTGTGTAGGCTTCAATCCGGATAGGAAGCGCTTCAACCTTGCGATCCCAAAACTGCTTTCCAGCTGGAAGCTGCACCTCATAGGTGTGATCGCTAGGTACTGTGGACAGCCCCATCTTCTGCACAAATTTGTAATTAACAAAGTTGTGAGAGCTGCCCGGATCAAAGAGAATGTGAACCTGTTGGTCCATAACTTCTCCATAAACTCGGAAAAGATCATGGGAGCCAAACAACGAAGTATTGAAAGTGCAATTACAAGAAAGTGGGCAGGTAATGACGTTTACAGAAATACCTGTCATCGAGACTTGGTTCGCTCCCTTGGCTTTGGTACTTGTACCCGCCTGGAGCTTCGGTCCAAGCACCAACTTTTGGTTCTTGCGCTTTGGACACTCATTCTTGGTGTGGCTCGGCTCCTCGCAATAGAAGCAACGTCCTTCTTTCTTGAGCCTCAAAGTACGAAGGAAACGGGCTTTACCATTCTTTGCTTGAGTTAAGTTTTTCTTGGAGGCGTTGTCCGTAGACTTCGTCTCCTCAGTACCAGTCGTAGGTTGAAAGAACTTGCGTTTGTTCTTTCCACTCGTGTCGGAAACTGTAGTTGCTTTGGCACCGGCCATGGTATCATCATAAATGCGCGCATAATTCATGGCCTCCTGCAACGTTGTGCATTTGTTGTTCTTTATTTGCAACTTGTATGAATCTGGCAAACCATCCACGAAGAAACCTAACAGGGTCACTGGATCCATCTTTGTGGCCCTGGTTTGCAGATACCGAAATCTTTGAAGATAAACTTCAAAGGATAAGTTTAACTTTGACATATCGAGGACTTTAAGCTTGCCAACGATATCATAATCGTCCTCCTTCTTCAGGAACTCCTTCCTGAAGATCCCTTCGAAATCTATCCATGTATCCGGCTTAGGCTGGAGTTCCTTCCACCATAGCAACGCTTTACCTGACATGAAACCGGCTGCAAGCTGGATTTTCTTCTCATCTGGGTACGGGTGGAACTGGAAGTGTACCTGCCACGCGTGTAACCAAGTGTCAACCACCTCCTTAGTTCGAGACTTTTGATCTCCCGGAAAAGGGTCTGGAGTTATGTTCGGGCCTAGCACTGAGGCCATGGCATCCACATGCGTGAGTGCCTGCACATTTGATCTCCCGGAAAGGGGTCTGGAGTTATGTTCGGGCCTAGCACTGAGGCCATGGCATCCACATGCGTGAGTGCCTGCACAGTGCTAGCCAGAAGGGTGAGAGTCGCATGAATCCCTTGGAGTTGCTGTGTCAACCCCGTTTGATTCGCATTAACCTGCTCGAATTTTCCATCCAGAGCAGTGGTGAATTCACTGAAGGCCTTCTTCGTAATCAAATCGTCATAAAGACCCTGATCTTCCTCTCCCACAGGAGTGTAATCCAAATCCTGCTCTCCCATGGTAAACTTGGGATTTGCAGAATCAGACATAACTGAAATCTGTTTTGAATATAAACTGAGAGAAATAACTGAGTGAATCGAAACGGAAAGGAGAATGGAGCAGAGGAAAACCGTCCCAAGAGATGCTGACGGAAGGAGATGCTGAAAACTGGCAAACCGGAGGCGCAATAATCCCGGAGTCTGGCTGAACTCGATGCAGGCTGCAGCGTACAGAATCCTGCCGCAATCCGTATCGTACGGTACCCTCCTGCTGACCGTACAGGTGACACAGCTGTACGGATGGCTGACATGGCTGTACGGCTGCTGACGCGATCCGTACGGTTGCTGATGCAATCTGTACGGATGCTGACGCAGTCCGTACAGTCGCTGATGTAAGCATACGGTGGCTGATGCAGGCAGTACGGTGATGACGCAGGCTGTACAGCTGATGACGCAGGCTGTACGGCTGATGACGCAGGCTGTACGGAATCCCAATGGCGCAATCACGTCGTAGAGCAAAGAGGGTTCCTTGCAAGGCTATGGCTGGGGTTAGAACCCTGTCCAACTATATAGGGAACAGGGCAGCCTAATTAGGAAGCCCTGCTTCCAAAAAAGGCTCACCCTCCCAGCTTTGGAGGGTGGTGCTTTTTCGAAAAAAGCAACCCTCTCGCAGGGTGGCCGCACCTTGTTCCTGCACATCGCGCCTTTCCCTGCCTTGGCCGAGAATCCGTACCAGCCATGGCGTCCAATCACCGCCTCCCCCGCAGCCCTTGTCAGTCCCTTCGCCTCTCTTTCCTTCTTCTCTGCTCTCTCCCTTCTACGTTTCCCTTTCTCTCAGCACCCTTCAGGAATTTCGAAACTCTCTCCTTCTTTCTCCTACCTTTTCCCTTCATCCTGACCACCCCTGCTAACCCAGGAACCCAGCAGAATTCTCAGCAGCAAATTTCAAATTTTAGGGCATACCTGGAGAAAGAATTCGTCAAAAATTCTCGCAACAGAAGTTCCTACCTCAGGAGCTGGCTCTGATACCAACCGACACATCCCAGCACTCCTGAAACCTCTGATCTGCAAACAAACACACACAACGAGAGAAACAGAGCAGGCTGCTCACCACCCAACCATGACATCTACGGGATGTGATCCCGAATCAGGAGATGTCCCCTCCGAGCCACGAGCTGAGCTACTGGCACGAACTCCCAATTAGATCCAAATTAGCCTGGTGTCCCATACCACCAGGTGGCGCTGTGAAGCCCTGGATCTGCCACTGGGCCTTGGGCTACGCTAAGATGCAGGCGCGCGTCCGCGACTCAATCCAAGAACAGACCTGGCACCTGGGAACGAAACTTACTCCCAACTGCACACTGAGAACTGAACCCCCTGGGCCCCTTTTATAGACTCGGGCCCCGAGCGCCAAAAATAGCGAAGACCTATAAATAGTTCGTACCCTTGCCACTCAACCCGAGAATCAAGCCTGCCTAGCTCTAAGCCTCCTCAGGCTACCTGAGCTAGTCTTGTGTACCTAGTACACGTCAGATACCAATCCGTGCACATGACATGTTCCCTCATGGTACCTCTTGCAGACATGTGTGTCTGTACACGCAGGAGAGAGAACCATTGGGGGGGTTGTGTTTTATGCCCTCTTGGTTGCCCTTGCAGACAGGTGTGTCTGTACATGCAAGGGTGATAACCTTTGGGGGGTTTTGTGCCCTCCATAATACCCGTGCAGGCCTATTTGCACATGCTAGGGAGATAACTATTTGGGGGGGTCCTTTTGTATCCCTTTGTTTGCCTCACACCCTTGGGAACCCTTGCTAGCATGAGATCCTAGCCATAGATTTATCCTTGACCACCATGAGATGGCTTGAGACACTATGTGACTAGATGTATCCTTGACATAGCCTGAGGCATTTCCTTGAAGGGGGTTTGTTGGGATGTATCAAGGTCATGCCTCCTTGTTAGCACACCTTTGGTCCTATATGTGTGCTAGAGGCACAGCTAGATGCCATCTAGATATTGGCTAGATTCTAGGGGAGTAGATGAGCTCGGTGGCCTTTGCTCAGAGGTCATCGATGATGTTAGTGATCATGTAGAGATGCCCTACATATGGCTCTCATTGTTCTTCATTCTATGAGCACTTTTTTTCATTGTGTCTATCTTCTGTTGCTTCCATGCTCTCTTCCAACATTGCCCACCTTCCCGATCGACTGTCAATTGGATGGACTCAATTACGATGTTTGGCGGGTCATGATGGTGTTAGAAATGGACCAACAGAGGGTATGCACAGTGGAAGACTGATAGAATAGCCCAGCTCGCAGAGTGTGTGTGGGGAGTGGAATGACAAATTTCTTAAACTTATGTCCTTCAAATAGATGTGCTGGTCAGGAAATAGACAGTAGACATAGCCAGATATAGAATCCACCAAAACAATATATTTCTGTCCAAAACTATGGACACAACAAAAGAGATAGATCTAGAGTCCCACCAATGGTGTGGTCCTCTGCGAGTCTCATCTAGAACCCTGAGTCTGCGTGCTCCACCTCGAGTGTATGTAGACTCTTCGTCCAGATCACAACACCTTGCTGCCCTAGAAGACAGTCAAGGTCCAGCCCTTGAGAGATCAGTCTGCAGCACACCTTATACTCTCCTTTACCTCCCAGATGAGGCCCAAGGGAGTGCCTTCAGGCTGCTCCTGTCTTCTCCTTTTTCTGCTGAGCTGTTGGATAAGAAGCGAGGGCCTGAATGGCTCCCTTATATAGGCCCAAGGGGCTGGAGAAACCTACTGAGCTAGGGCCTGCTACCGGCCGACCTGGTCAGTTCACTCTCCCCCCTCCTAGTCGATTTCTCTGGCCCCTTCCAGGAGCTTATAACCAGGGCATATGCCCTCCAATATATTGTGGGCCCCAGCCCCCATAGCTCAGCCCTGTAGCTGAGTAGGCTGCCTCTGACCAGCTGTCATGTGCACGGATTGGTATCTGACGTGTACCAGGTACACAGAACTAGCTCAGGTTAGCCTGGGGAGGCTTAGAGCTAGGCAGGCTTGATTCTCGGGTTGAGTGGCAAGGGTACGAACTATTTATAGGTCTTCGCTATTTTTGGCGCTCGGGGCCCGAGTCTATTAAAGGGGCTCAGGGGGTTCAGTTCTCGGTGTGCAGTTGGGAGCAAGTTTCGTTCCCAGGTGCCAGGTCTGTTCCTGGATTGAGTCGCGGATGCGCGCTTGCATCTTAGCGTAGCCCAAGGCCCAGATCCAGGGCTTCACAGCGCCACCTGGTGGTGTGGGACACCAGGCTGGTTTGGATCTGATTGGGAGTTCGTGCCAGTAGCTCAGCTCGTGGCTCGGAGGGGACATCTTCTGATTCGGGATCACATCCCGTAGATGTCATGGTTGGGTGGTGAGCAGCCTGCTCAGATCTGACGTTGTGTGTGGTTTGCTTGCAGATCAGGGGTTTCAGGAGTGTTGGGACGTGTCACCAGCCCTACCAGTCCACCACCTACTGGATGGCTGCTTCTGCAAGCTCCCCCGCCATCTATCTGCACCATGCTTTGGTCCTGCTGCAGGTCGTTACCTTTCCCATATACCTCGCCCAAGACCCCTCCTTGTAGGTGACTTTCTTCTGGAATACCACGCCATGTCTGTTGCTTCAGATCAGCCTCTTCCAGGCCAGATCTTGTTTCTGAATGCATCGCCATCTGCTCCTGATAACCAGTTCCATCTGTCGTAGCCATGCTGGTCCCTCCAGGTACCTCTTGCTGATTCCTGTCCCCATGGCAGCCATCTTTCTGCCCATGTGGCCATCCATCAGATCCCAAGTCCCCTCCCCCCCCCCCAATGCTCTCCTCATATGGGGGCTTATAGATGGGGAGGTGACCTTTCCAAAACCCCCTCTCACCGACACATCTAGGCCTAATGCTAACATGTTGATGATGTTGCCCCAGCAGCTCCCACGATGGAACCCTTTGGAACAATTCGGTGTCAATTCCGGTTCCTGCCAACCAGTGGCTCCTGCTTGGGTCCTGCACAAGCAAACCATCCTGGTACACAAGTCCATCCATCAGTCACGTTCCCGCCTTTGAACTCGAGCAATCCAGACGCCACGATCTTCTAGTTGTCCCCCTCATAATGAGTGAACATCTTGGAGTCTTCTAGGTACCATGCTCTCAGGGTCTGTTACAACCTGTCCTTCCTTTGGCAAGGTCCACAACAAAAGAACCATCTCGAGAAATGAAATCCCAAGAATATTTCTAGATACCTTGGACCAGGAACTCTCATTGAGCTCTCAAGCAAAGTACTCTTTTGGCTTTGGTACACCTTGTCTATCACCTTCCAGCAATTTGTGTTTGAGATTTGAAGAAGCACCCTTACTTCCCCTTTTGCCTTTGAAGAAGGCCCATTCCTTCCAATCTCGCATTACGTGAGACATATGAAGAGCGGATTCTCTCCATAGCATGCTATAAAGGCTTAACTTAAGAACATCAAGTACATATCAGATCGTTGTATTGCTTGTGTGCTTGCTTTGAAAGCAAACCAAGCACCTCATCGAGGCACATACCAATAACCTTTGCAATCTTGTATTGCCCCCTTCTGAATTACAGCAACCATTTGAACATGAAACTTTAGGGACTCCATGGAATCCACCCTCGTGTGAGTATCAACAGCCATGCACTTGGAAGATTTCAAGCACTCCATGCTACTTCACCTTCACAAAGGTTTTTGACTGCCTGTTGGCCCACGTCTCTATGACAGACATCTTCACTGTGGCTTCTAGGTCGGCATATCTAACTTCAAATATATCACCAAGAGAAATTCTTCGATTGCCACATTAGCTTTGGCTTTTGTGTCACCATTTGAATTTAAGTCGGACTCCTTCCTCTTGTTTTTATGATCTGCCTTCGTCTTTCTGCAATCCTTCGCAAAATGGCCTGGCATGTCACAATAGAAGCACTTCTTCTTCTACTTCCTCTTCTTGGAAGGTCCTTGTCATCTCCAGAGTCATCCTTCTTATTCTTGCCATCGTTAGGCTTGCCCTTTCCTTTTTAAGTATAATCCTTTGTCAGCAACGCCTTGTCATCGTTGTCGTTGTTGTAGAGCTTCTCTCTAGCTTCTTTTTGGAGCAATAATGGACCTAACTCCTCAAAAGTTAGAGATTTGGTCCTCTATCCTGCAATCACAGTCGTAACGAAGCTCTTGAAACTCCGAGGTCGCCTCCTTAGTACCATCAAGGCCAAGTGGCACGAGTCCACCTTCTGACCAACCGATGCTAGTTGATCCCTCACCACCTTGACCTTCATCAATTGGTCATGTACATAATCTCCTTTATCCATATCCAAGTTGTAGAGTTGATGTTGAAGAAGCAAGATCTGTGATGTGTTATTTGTCTTGTACAGATCCTTCAAAATGGCCCACGCTTCTACCGATGTGTCGGTCATCCGGATGCACAGAGTCCGCCGTAGTCCCTAGAGTCCCACCAATGTTGTGGTCCTCTAATCTTACTAAAGGTCCTTCTCTATTTGCTAGTCTCCTCTAGAACCCTGAGTCCGCGTGCTCCACCTAGAGCATATATAGACTCTTTGTCCAGATCACAACACCTTGCTGCTTTAGAAGACAGCCAAGGTCCAGCCCTTGAGAGCTAAGTCTGCAGCGCACCTTATACTCTCCTTTACCTCCAAGATGAGGTCCAAAGGAGTGCCTTAAGGCTGCTTCTGTCTGCTCCTTTTTATGCTGAGCTATTGGATAAGAAGTGAGGGCTGAATGGCCCCCTTATATAGGCCCAAGGGGCTGGAGAAACCTACCGACCCAGGGCCTGCTACTAGCCGACCTGGTCGGTTCACTCCCCCCCCTCCTGGTCGACTTCTCTGGCCCCTTCCAAGAGCTTATAACCAGGGTATATGCCCTCCAATATATTGTGGGCCCCAGCCCCCATAGTTCAGCCATGTAGCCGACCTACTGGCCGGCTCCTTCTGCAAGACCCCCGCCATCTATCTGCGCCATGCTTTGGTCCTGCTGCCGGCACCTGCTGCAGGTCATTACCCTGCCCAGATATCGCCCAAGGCCCCTCCTTGTAGGCGACTTTCTTCTGGAATACCACGCCATGTCTGCTGCTTCAGATCAGCCTCTTCCAGGTCAGATCTTGCTTCTAATCACATCGCCATCTGCTCTTGATAACCAGCTCCATCTGTCGCAGCCATGCTGGTACCTCTTGATCTCTCTGATTCCTGCCCCAATGGCAGCCATCTTGCTTCCCATGTGGCTATCCATCAGATCCCAGGTCCACCCCCCCCATGCTCTCCTCATATGGGGGCTTACAGATGGGGAGGTGACCTTTCCAACAGATGGACCTGATCCTCTTGCGGCCAATCAAGGGGTCCTGTAGCAGGAGCCTGATACTTTTGCTTAGCTGTGGGACCGTGTTAATGCAAGGGTAAGGTCGTTTATATTTCTTAGCTGTACTTAGGTGATTAATCACGCAAAGCACATGACGGTGGCCAAGTGTATCTGGGAGCACTTGGCGCCCCTGTACAATCCAACCTCTCCCATGAAGAGGATTTCTTTGGAAGTCTACATGAGATTGTTGGATCCCAAGAAGTCTTCATCGATGCGGGAACACATCAACAAGTTATAGGAACTTCATCAGGAGATCCTCCAGGTGGGGAAGCATGTATCTTCCGGAAATTAATCTCATTTCTTAATAACTGACGAGGCTTGCACCCACCATAACTCTATTGTCCTAGCTATGCTCTCAATATGTGCCTTCTATTCATCTTTGATAACCAGTGGAAGGATGAATTCGTCAACCTGGGAGGAACTGGTCCCAATGGTGCTTGAGTAGGAGCGATTGTAGGTCATACCTATGAGAGTTAGCTTGAGGCTTTGGCGGCTGAGCAGAAAGGACGGAAGCAGTTGACAGCTGAGGAACGGGAAGCACTCAAGTCGTCACGTACATGTAACCAATGTGGCTAGAAAAGTCATTATTGGCTGCAGTGTTCTCAAAGGAATGGTGAGGGACCAGTAACCAACATGACGGTGCTACCGCCACTACGACGTTTACTCCAGCCTTCTAGTAGCACTCGGCAGGATGTGTTGCTAGTGGCTTTTTGGATCCGGATGGAGGATTGCTTGCTTGTTTGTGGCAGTGGTACCTGCCAGACAGGTGCAGTGGTGATGGAGTCTCTGATCGAGGCAGGCTTTCAGACAAGACCTCAAGCCACGAAGAGTTGTTTTCGTTGACTCAGGTAGCAATATGTTACCAGTATGTATTTTGTTTGGGCGTTATGACCTGGCAGATCTAGAGGGGGTCTCCTAGTATTCTATAGCTATTGTGTGATGAACTGTTGGAGATCTGGATGGGTCAGACGATTGCCAGTGCGGGAATCCAGAGGCAGTTGATGATCCTTGTGAGCTGTTATATGCCCATTTCATTGGAGCACTAAAATTCATCGATCTGGCCACAAAGTACCAGTTTGGACCTTAGAGGGGGCTGTATAGCTCTGCGATAGGAGTGCCCATGCAGGGAAGCAGACGTTGCACTGGGGGCAATATCAGCTGGATTATTGTTCCAGTATCTTCTGTTGGAGTGATGTACCAGCACCAGCAGTTGGAGTGCTGTATGAGATGACCTAGTATACCAGTATCGGACCAGAGGAGTGTATATAACACATGTGGCCTGGGAGCAACAGTATCAGGTTTCCAGTGATCGTGTTGAGGCAACCTGTGGGTGGTCTTCAGCGATGGAACATCACATGACGGATTCCTGCAGTTGTTCTTGCGGCACACCCAACTCCTTGGCGCTTGTGTTTCATCCAGGAGTTTAGAGGGGGTGTTTTCAATATATCCTGATGTCACTGCAGAGAGAGAGGGCCTTGCTTGTGGGTGTGCCTGTGCTCTAAGAGGTTAGGGTAGGCTGAGTGAGGGCCTTTACTTGTGGGTGTGCCCATGGAGAGAAAGAAAGAAAGAAAGATGTATTAATGTCCGTGGGAGGCCTTGCGGGCCTACGGGACAAAGTGCAAAGTACACCAAATGGAAAAACTCATACAAGCCTCTATGGGCTGGAGCAAAGGGTGCGCTGAGTACCATGCTGAAATAAAGAGCTGAAGGAGAAGGAAGAGTAGATAGATATTAGATTAGATGTGTCACCACCATGTAAATATCCTAAGTCAAAGTATAGCTGACCATTTATTTGATCATAATTAAAGAGTTTTATATGTGTTAATTATGGTCAAAGAGTTATTTTAATGGTCAAAGGATTGACTACGCAAAGATACTTGACTCCAGTCAAGTAAACCTGACTGCGGTCAGAGAGTGTTGACTTCGGTCAACAAGACTTGGCATACGCCAAGAGGGTTAACCCCGGTTAACCAAGATGTGCCAACTTCGGTTGGAGAGACTTGGCTATAATTAAGGCGCCTTGACCTTTGGTCAAAGCTCTTTAATTATAATCAAGAGTGTTGACTCCAGTCAACTAGAGAAAAAATATATATTTATTTGTATATATATATTTGTTTAGATGTGCACATGTGTTCAGTGGGGACGCCCACCGTGACTAGGATTAGTCCACAGTGTGTTATTTGCATGCAAAGCGCTAACAATTAATGGGTACCATGGTGGTGCGCTTTAATTAATTGTTGCAGGTACTAGGAAGGATTATTTTTCCTAAGCGAAATGGGAGCCTGACAAGCATCTAGGAGGCGGTTCGTGTGACCGAGAGCTTTGAAGACTCCAGAATGGCCCTTAGTGGCTTGTAATAGGATTTAGTCTAGATTTTAGACAAGTGGCATGTTGCCAATTTGAATGGAGCTTGAAGCTCTTGTAAAAGAAGGGATTTTTCACGTTTTGAAGAGAGAGTTTACGAGACAGCTCTACGCTGAACTTCTGTAACAGATTTTCTTGAATGAATAAAGACCTTGGGGGGGTCCAGCCCGACAATTTGTCGTGGGCCCTAGTGTATCTTCAGAGAGAGGGAGTGAGGGAGAGCTTTTGGAGGGTAAAAATTCCGTCGTCGTAGTGAAGCCATAGCTGTTTTTTTTCACTCACCCGTCAGTCTGGTTTTATTGGTATCAGAGCATGGCTTCACAGTTTCCTTAAACTGTGACGATCCAAGAGACAAGGAGAGAAAGAAAGCATAGACCCACCGTGACCTTGTATAGTACGGGGTAAGCGTGACGTGCAGGCGCAAGTATACCTGAGCAAAGGAGGTAGTCGCCAAAATTGACGAGGACCATTACGACAACGACGCATAGCTTGTTGGCGAAGGCAAAGTGCGGTGATTAAGCGTCTGCAAACAGAAAAGCTGGACGAGAACTGGAAAGCCTGAGCGAATCTGGTTTCAGTAGTACAAGCAATCGACGCAAGCACTAGTCACGGGATTTTATTCGGAGGTCTCGTCGTGAGCAGAAGATTTTGTCCATCGCTTGGAGCTTCCGATGCTATGCGTCAAGTTGCAAGTATAGATTATCAGGCGATGTAAAAGGTTCGGTGTCCACGAATTAATGAGCAGACGGCTGCGTGATGCCCCTGACGGAGAGTAAGCGCCGATGGGAGCGATTCTGGTGATTCTTGGCCTCCTAATTGGCGAAGGAGTATTAGGGAGGTCGCAGGATGGTATGCCCAAAGGAATTCGTGGAGATCCTTGAAGACCTTATGAAGACAACGCACGGTGTGCTATTCTGTTGTCCGACAGAGAAATTGACGAAGACCTTCAACAAATCTTCGTGAAGGCTCAGATCGACGGTCACCAAGGTGCGGCGGGCGTGGCTCTATGCACAGATACACTGACACGTGTCAGATGACGTGGCAACCAGTCCAATAGATGACGTGGCAGGACATGTGGTAGCTGACCTGGAGTGCCAGCTAGACAGGTGGCTGAGGTGGCAGACCCTGGGTTTATCCAACCTAACCTTGGTTAGTGGACTGGTTAGAGGTCCAGTTAGTTGACCCAACCAGACCAGTCTGGTCACTGCAACCAGACTGTGACCAGTCCAGTTGGCCCAGTTGCAAACTAACCAGACCAGAACCAGTCAGTCTGGTTAGAGTAACTAGCCAGTTACTCTATCTGGTTACTGTTCTTAAAAAAAAAAAAAAAGAACAGTTGCAGAGACTGTTTCTGCTAGCAATTTTTCACCTGCTTGTCAGACTTTTACTGTCAGAAAATAGCAGAAAAACAGAGGAATCAGAGATTTGCAGAAAAAGAGTATGCATGCTTTTGAGCAGAAAAAAAAAAGAAGGGGAAACAGATGCCTTTTGAAGCCATCTGCAGCAGCCAGAAAAGGGCAATATAATTGTTGATGCTTTGGCAACTGTGTGGGTATATGCCTTGAACTGACAGCCAGTACTGGATAGATTGTAAATGCAAAACACCTCTTGTTGAGGTACCTTTTCTGTTGAAAAAGTAAAAGTAGAGTGCATCAGTTACCCGCACTGTGTGAGAAATCTGCAGATCTCAGAATATGGATCAATCACCTATCCAGTGGGATTCACAAGATAGGGATGTACATCCAGGACAGAGAAATGTGCCGCAAACTCAACAAGAATTTGAACAGATGGTACGCACTCGTATACAAGAGCTGGAAAATCTAAAAAGGGATCCCAGGGCTCAGCATTTGTTTCAAGTAGAAGCTATGCCTAATCCAGTATATGACGTGCCAATGCCGGAGGCACACTCTCGTGTACAGCGTGAGAGAGAGAGATCTCATAGATCTCATAGGAGACGGTCCCATAGTAAAAAGAGATCGAGGCATCATCACCGATCTCCTAGTCCATCACCGTCTACCTCGAGTTCGATCTCTGTGTCTTCTTCTTCTTTATCAGATAAACCATCCAGGAAAAGAAGGAAACACGAGAAGTCTAGGAAGAGAAAGTCTTCCAAAGCGACCAAGGAATTTAAAGAGGGAGGAAAATCTGTCAAGTTTATGACCTACAATGGACAGTATGGTCATACAAACAAAGCATTGCAGTTTATCAGACAGTTTGATGCTGCATTCGGTACAGAAAAATTTTCAGAATCCTCCAAATTAAGAATGGTCAGTTTACACTTGACAGCAACAACTAGTGCATGGTGGAGTGCACTGACCACAGATGGGTCAGCCCCAAGGAAGTGGAAGGGCTTCAAGAAAGCCTTCTACCAGCAGTTCATGCCTAAACAGTTTAGAGACCATGTTCTACAAGATTGGGACAGCTTGCACATGGATGCAGGAGATACAGTGGATGGGTACAACCAAAAGTTCTGGGATGCTTATTTGCAGGTTGCACCGTTTCAAAAGATCTCCAAAGGCACCCAAATGAGGAAGTACAGAGCAGGTCTCACTCTAAGAATTCAGGCAGTAGTGAATGCTTTGGGGGCAAAGAATATTCAAGATCTTATGCATTCAGCTTCAGTAGCGAGTCTTGTGCCGCTACAAGATCCATCTACAGTGCCATCCTTGCATGCAGGACGTGCTGATAAAAAGAAAACTGATTTTACAAAATCAGAAAAGAAATAGTACCCCAAGGCTGAAAAGAAAGGGTTTCAGCCTCAGAAGCCGAGGGGTACTCAGTTTTCAAAGACTTATAAGGGCAAATCTCTATTTACCCCTGAACAGATAGCGGAATTCCGTAGAGATGGGAAATGCCTCAGGTGCGGTAAAGAGGGGCATGTGGCTGCCCAGTGCCCAGAAAAGCCTTCAACATCGAAGGGAAAAGAGGCAGAGAAGCCACGAGGACCGCAAAAGCCAATGGCAGGGGGAATTCCTGATATACTGGGTCATGCTTTGAACCCAGAAGAACGAGAATTGCTGCTATCATGGGGCAAAGTTAGAGACCAGCAAGCGCTAATTTTATTTGATCCAGGGGCTACTGATAATTTCATATCAGAGGATCTAGCCCTGAGGCTGGGAATAAAGACGGAAGAGTTAGGCAGGGCTTTGGATGCCGATGAAATGTTTTATGGGAATCCTGTGCCAGTTACTCCCTTGATAGGGAAGCTCCGTCTACATGTTCAGAGTTATGTGGATCAGGAAGACTTCTTCATTTCTCCATTGAAATATTATGATGTAGTTTTGGGAATGCCTTGGTTTCACCGCAAGGCAGTGAAGTTGACCCTACCTGAAAGAGTGCTGGAGTTTGTGCATAGGGGGAAAAATCAGCGTTTAATTGCCAGGAATAAAGGGGACACTATCCCCATTGTATTTGATGTTTCATGCGGTAAAGCAATAAAGTCTGCAATTTCTGCGTACATGGTTTTTGTAAAAGAAAAAGAGAATGATATGCATGCTGAAATGAATGATGCAGACAAAGATAAGTTTCAGTTTCTTGTAAACTTTAAAGATTGCTTTTCTGATGTTTTGCCAGGGGAGTTACCCCTAGAGAGACCAGAAGATCATCAGATAGAGTTAATGCCTGGTAGTGAGCCACCAAACAGACCCCCTTATAGAGTCAGTGCGACTCAGAGAGAGGAGATTATGGCTCAGGTACAGGACTTGCTGTCCAAAGGGTTGATTCAGCCCAGCTCGTCTCCTTTTTGTTCCCCTGTACTGTTAGTACAAAAGAAAGATGGCTCATTCCGTATGTGTCGATTATCGCGCACTGAACAAAATGACCATCAAGAATAGATTCCCTATTCCGCGTATTGATGATGTCCTGGATCAGTTAAATGAAGCTTCAGTTTTCAGCAGGATAGACTTAAAGAGTGGCTACCACCAAGTGAGGATACAACCTCAGGATGTGCACAAGACAGCATTCCGCACTACATTCGGGTTGTATGAATACTTAGTGATGCCTTTTGGGTTGACAAATGCTCCAGCCACATTCAATAGAATGATGGATCGCATCTTCCGGAAGTACAGGCATTTTACGGGTACTTTCTTTGATGATATCTTAGTTTTTTCTAAGACAGAGGAAGACCACAGAGAACATCTTGCTATAGTGTTTCAAGAGCTGAGAAATCATCAGCTCTATGCCAATAGCAAGAAAAGTGAATTCTTCCTGGAAGAAATCCACTATCTGGGGCATATTATATCCAAGAATGGGATACAAATGGATCCAGCGAAGATCCGTGCCATTCAGGAATGGCCAGAGCTGAAAATTGTGCATGAAGTTCGAAGCTTTTTAGGCTTGTGTTCTTACTACAGAAGGTTTATCAGACATTTTGCTGATATCGCAGCTCCATTACATGACCTCACTGGGATTATCACAGAAGAAAGCATTCAATACACTCAAAGAAAAGTTGACTACAGAGCCTATTCTGGTAGTTCCGGATCTTTATCAGTCTTTTGATGTGGATTGCGATGCTTGTGGAGAATGTGTTGGGGCTGCATTGCATGAGAATGGTCATGTAGTAGCCTATGAAAGCAGGCGACTTCGCGATGCGGAAAGATATTTAGGAATCTATGAGAAAGAGTTATTGGCTGTAATTCATGCCATCCATACATGGAAACACTATCTTTTGGGTGCAGATTTTACTGTCAAAACAGATCACCAAAGTCTGAAATACTTTTTGACTCAGACCAAGCTTTCAGAGAAGCATATGAAATGGGCAAACATGCTGTCAATGTATCATTTTCAGATTGTCCATACTCCAGGAATTCGGAACAGAGTGGCAGATGCCTTGTCCCGAAGACCCCAGGTCAATAATGTAACTATTGCTTATCATCAAGACCTGGAAAGCATGAGGGAGCAATATGCTCATGATTATGATTTTGGTAAAATTTTACAGCAAATGCAAGAGGGGCAATCCACCAGTCACTATTCCCTGAAAGATGGGTATTTAATGAAAGATGATTGCCTATGCATCACCCAGGAGATGAGGAAAAAGATTTTGGGGGAATGCCATGCACCTCCCTATGCTGGACATAGAGGAATTACAGCAACAACTCTAGCACTAGAGAGGTATTTCTTTTGGCCAGGAATGCGGAAAGATATACATCAGTTTGTTACTGAATGCCTTACGTGTCAGAAAATAAAGTACGATAGACGGAAGGCACCTGGCCTACTTATGCCTCTTCCCGTGCCTCAGGCACCATGGGAAAGTATTACAATGGACTTTATTTTTTATTTGCCGAGATCAAAGTCAGGGAATGATAGGATTTGGACTATCATAGACAGATTCAGCAAGCAAGCTCATTTCCTTCCGGTTCGCAAAACCATAAAGGCAGATCATATGGCTAAGCTGTTCATGGCACAAATCTTTAAACATCATGGTATGCCTAAGTCCATTGTTAGTGATCGAGATCCCAGAATGACCAGTCTATTCTGGAGAGCTTTATTTGATAACATGGGGACGAATCTGAATTTCTCCTCTTCTTTCCATCCCCAAACAGATGGTCAAAGTGAAGTAGCAAATTCTACCATTTTGGATATGCTGAAATGCTACGTGGGTGACCAAAGTTCAGACTGGGAAAAGTACCTACCGTTAGTAGAGTTTGCTTACAATAATACAGTACATAGCTCTACAGGGAAAGCCCCTTTTGAAGTCATATATGGGAAGGTGATTTTGCCACCTATATTAAGGACTAAAGATGAAATATTTGCAGCTGATCAGTTTGTTAGAGATCTCCAGACAGCTTACAGCCAAGTCCGGACAGCAATTGAAAGGTCTCAAGAGAAACATAAAAGAGCTGCAGATAAGCATAGGAGACAGTTAGATCTCAAGGAAGGGGACTAGGTACTTCTGAGGTTTGAAAAAGCTAGGCTCCGTAAGTTTAAAGGCAAACAGAAAGTGTATGCAAAGTTATCTCCCAGATACTATGGCCCTTTCAGGGTTAGAGAAAGAATAAATGAGGTTGCATACAAATTAGCATTGCCAGAGCATTGGAGGATTCACAATGCATTCCATGTGAGTCTTCTAAAGAAATTCCAGGGACCAGAGCCTACAGATCCAGTATCAGAAGATCCACCAGAAGTGGATGAGCTGGAGGAAGTCCTTGAGCCAGAGCAAATTGTGTACCATACTGTACGTAAAAACCCTCAGGGTAAGCAATTTTACAGATATCTTGTAAAATTCAAGAATTATACGGCATTAGATGCCAAGTGGATGGACGAAGACATGTTATCCGATCATCCACAACTTTTGGATGTTTACAAGGAAGCTTTTCAGTTGAGGTCAACTGAATAGAAGCCGAGGGGATGTCACACCATGTAAATATCCTAAGTCAAAGTATAGCTGATCATTTATTTGATCATAATTAAAGAGTTTTATATGTGTTAATTATGGTCAAAGAGTTATTTTAATGGTCAAAGGATTGACTACGGTCAAAGATACTTGACTCCAGTCAAGTAAACCTGACTGCGGTCAGAGAGTGTTGACTTCGGTCAACAAGACTTGGCATACGCCAAGAGGGTTAACTCCGGTTAACCAAGATGTGCCAACTTCGGTTGGAGAGACTTGGCTATAATTAAGGCGCCTTGACCTTTGGTCAAAGCTCTTTAATTATAATCAAGAGTGTTGACTCCAGTCAACCAGAGAAAAAATATATATTTATTTGTATATATATATTTGTTTAGATGTGCACATGTGTTCAGTGGGGACGCCCACCGTGACTAGGATTAGTCCACAGTGTGTTATTTGCATGCAAAGCGCTAACAATTAATGGGTACCATGGTGGTGCGCTTTAATTAATTGTTGCAGGTACTAGGAAGGATTATTTTTCCTAAGCGAAATGGGAGCCTGACAAGCATCTAGGAGGCGGTTCGTGTGACCGAGAGCTTTGAAGACTCCAGAATGGCCCTTAGTGGCTTGTAATAGGATTTAGTCTAGATTTTAGACAAGTGGCATGTTGCCAATTTGAATGGAGCTTGAAGCTCTTGTAAAAGAAGGGATTTTTCACGTTTTGAAGAGAGAGAGAGTTTACGAGACAGCTCTACGCTGAACTTCTGTAACAGATTTTCTTGAATGAATAAAGACCTTCGGGGGGGTCCAGCCCGACAATTTGTCCTGGGCCCTAGTGTATCTTCAGAGAGAGGGAGTGAGGGAGAGCTTTTGGAGGGTAAAAATTCCGTCGTTGTAGTGAAGCCATAGCTGTTTTTTTTCACTCACCCGTCAGTCTGGTTTTAAGATGTCTTGTTACAAGAGTGGAGCTATGTAATTCCCTCCATTATCCCCCCCTAACCCTCACTAAAGCACCCCTAGATTAACCCCTTTTTTCCCTTCATTATAGAATTGTTTATTGAGTCCGGGTCCACACAGGTAGAGTTTATTAGAATCTCGCTTCAATAGCAGTTAGGGCCAAATCACCTGACAGTATCAAAAGAGGGTCCTGCGGTGAGAAGTGCAGCAGAATTGAACTAAAATGAAGAGAGAGAGAGAGAGAGAGAGAGAGAGAGAGAGAGAGAGAGAGAGGGAGCCAACCTCACACAGACCAAAAGGAAAGGGGAGAGAGAGATGAGAGATCTGCGAGTGATCTCAGGAAAAAGCCCCTTTATTGCTTGGGATATATATAGCCTAGCATACATATAGCTTTGGCTGAAATTTAAATCTATCAAATGTATTTGTGTGCTGTGTATCTGTCCCGTCTCTAAATGCTTCCTGTATTGTCTTTGAATCACCTTCTGTTGTGGAGTTGGTGGCCTATAATAACAGGGATCATGTATCAGATGTCCACTAATGCATTGTTAAGGCAAGTTGCTTCTGTGAGTGCCCTCACTTAATAGGGAATATGCTAAGTGTGTAGGAATGCATTTTGACATAAGGTCCACATTTTAAGAGCCCTTTCAGTATTGTATTGTGAATCTTGCTACTTAACATAGGTGAGACTTGCTAGATTAGGTGTAATGCACATCGGTGAACCATAGAGGTCATAGGATGCTCTGTACAAGCACATGACTCTTGATTGCTGTCAATGTTTAGGCGATTTAGGAGTCTTTGAAAGGTTTGGATTGCTAACATGGAGTATGAAAGGACTAAATTAGAAGCCTAAACTGATGTTTCTATCTGCAGGTTGATCGAAAAACAGGGATCCCTATCATTAGGATATACAGAGTGAAAGAGACAGGTATAAGAGAGGCAGAGGTGATCCTGGATGATCCAATTGCGGCAATGGACATTGCTGAATGGCTAGATGGTATGCCAAGGAATATACACGTCTTCAAAGCTTTAGGGCCGTATGCAAATTATGATTACCTTTAAAATCTTGCAGGATATGTGTTCGAGGGAAGCAAGATGAGGGTTTCCTTTGGACAACCAACTCTTGGTTCTAGTCCAAAGCGGCATAGGAGGCTGGACTCATACGGATCTGATTATGACAGAGAAGCCTTTTCCCATGGAAGCAGCTACAGAGGTGGCAGGGGTAGAGGTCCTGGCCGAGGCAGGGGTAGGAGCAGAGGCAGGGGCAGGGGAAGATTTGGAGATCATCCTCCCCCACCATTTCCTCCTCCTGCGATTGGTATGGTGCAGGATATGCCTCCTTTTGAAAGAGACCCAGGTGGACCTGGTTACGGACCACCAAATGAATTTTCTTCTAGTGGTGATAGTTTCAGAAGAAACAATCCCAATGTAGCCCCGAGAGAGGGCGATTGGATCTGTTCTGAACCAACGTGAGGCAGTTCTGATTTTCTTGCATTGATTTTTCCTGCAAGTTCAGTTATTTTTGAGTTGGTGTACTGCCCCCCAATATAAATTAGTCATCTTGACATTATGTGACGATTTTTGCAGTTGTGGCAATCTAAATTTTTCTCGGAGAACTCACTGCAATAACTGTGGCAAACCAAGGAGGGAGGTACATGATTTTGGCATTGGAGTGGCTGGGCCTCCAGATAGCTTCCAAGGTGCTCCTCATGCAGATTTTATTGGTGGTCCTTCAGGAGGACGTGGTGTTGAAAGGGGGTTGACTGGCTTTGGGCCATCTCCTGGTGGGTGGAATTATGGTGGGCCTGCTCGTAAGTTTGAACGTGACTTCAACCAGGGATTGCCACCTCGAATGAATGAGAGTTACCGGCCAGAGAGAGATATGAGGGACAGACCAGGTTTTCATGACAGAGATGATTATCAATCTCGTGAGAGGTTCCAGAGGCCTCCTATGGATCGAGGCTTTTATGGTGGCAACAACAGGAATAGAGAAAGGAATGATCGCTACCATGACAAGAGAGGTCTGGAATACGATTTCAAAGGTGATAAGCGGCAAGCTTCCCCCCAACACATGCGATGGGGCAGAGACATTCATGAAAGGAGTAGATCACCTGAGAGGGGTATGCCAAGAAATTATCATTGTGATCAGCGTAGGGATGACAGAAGAGATGAGAGAAGAGATCACTGAGTGTATTTCTTTTAGTGACATTGCTGCAGCATTATTTGATATATATTTCTTCCATGCATTTCATACTCCTATCTAGTTGCAAATTCCTATGCTGCGGGTTCTAGGAAATTTGTGGATGAGGTTAATGTGCGGGTAGGATACTTGGTTGCTGAGCCCTTCATGACACAGTGGGTTTCCATGCTTTTTGGGATGAACAGTAAGACTTTGCTGACAGATACGTTGACCCTCTTTGGTGTATATAATGTGCTAGAAAATGCTGGCTAGTTTGGTTAGACTATACAGAATTTAACTCTATATTAGCAGCTTTCAAAACACTGGCTCTTACATGGAGGGATTTAGAAAAGCTGACAAATCTTAAATAAAGAAATGGCTCAAGTAATGAACTTTAATTTCATGGTTTTAAAGTTCTACGCAACTCCGACAAGACACTTGAAAATAAAGGTTGAAAAAAGAGAGAAGAATAATTACACGAATAAATATCTATTTCTGCCTTGTGCCCCATCATTGCTCCTCTTGCCTTTCCCCCTAACTCCTTGAGGTTAAAGGACTGGATCGGATAGGTGCATATTCAAGTTGACATTCCCATGTAAACTACTTGAAATTGGGTATCTGTTCTTGGGTGACCTTACAAAGGGTTCCTAGAAAAAAGGAATGAGAGGTGAGGGTTGTGAACTTTGGCTGTAGGGGTGGGGGATGCGAGTGTCCTTGCAAAGGAGCGGAGGGAGGGATTACTAAGTGGGCCCTCAGTTGAGGGCCGGTCTACAGAAGTGTCACCTTACTCTTAAGTTGTAGTCTTTCTAAGAGAAAAATGAACCCTTTTCCCTGGATTGTGGAATTCTTTCATTTTTGTATATGCTTCCAAACTGCGCAATGCAAGCACTTAAGGGGAGGTGAACATGTGAGCTATTCAGCCTTAAGTCTTTTGAGAATATATGAGCTATTCACAGCCTCTAAGTCTTATGAGAATCTGTATGTTTCTCCATGGCTAAATTAATTTTATTTATAGACTATGTCTAAGAGGGGCTTCCCCAAACGTTCAAGCAAAGATTCGAAACCAAAACCTTGTTTATCCCACTCCTGAGCCGCTACAGAGTATTATAAGTGCTCGCTCGACCCCCTCCCCCTTTGGGACGCCCTTTCCTCTTTAATGCCCTTCCCCCTCCCCAATCTCAAGTCCCTCCCTCTTTAATGTTCCTTCCCCTCATCCTTTATTTGATTCAAGCTCCCCCCTTCCCTTGCGAGAGAATAATTAACTCCCCTTCCCCTCCTTTTATTTAATCCAATTCCCCCTTTATCCCTAATATTTGCCATATACAACACCCCCCCGCCCCCCCCCCCCCCCCTCCCTCCCCCTCTCTCTCTCTCTACAAGAGACTAATTATTTAGTAAGTGCTTTTTTCTCATTGGGGGGAGGCCCTATTTTACACTTTTTGGAAAAGTCAATGGGCCCTTCAAAAGATATATTGCATGTCACTTGGGTAGGGGGCAAAGAAGTGGGATAATTAGAGATTCAAGTTAAATCTCAAGCCTATGGTTAGCATTGGCCTAGTGTTTCAAATCAATTGAGTAGCTCATGAAGCTATGTGACCCTTCACACCACTAAATTTCCTTCTTCAATTCGTAATGCTTATGTTGAATTAATATATAATTAAATTAAGCCATAGAGTTCTACATGGGTTTTAATTAAGCCTCCATGCATCAAAACTAATTAATTAATTGAATTTGGTAGGAGAGGTGAATAGGAGATGTCTCTCTTTCCTACAAGAGGGTTTTTAAATGAGAATTGATAAGTTTAATTGAATTCGGTAGGAGAGGTGAATAGGAGATGTCTCTCTTTCTTACAATAGGGTTTCTAAATGAGAATTGATAAATTTACATCTTTTGTAGTCACCTTTCTAGAAAAAATGGCCTCATGGATTAAGGACTAACCATGCCTACCGATATCCCCTAATAAGTGCACCCTTGCTAAGCTTTGGAGGGGTCCCCACATTTGAGCCTTGGGACATTCCCAAACTTTGCTAAAAAGTGCACCTGTCTCATGGATAACACTCCTTAAATAAAAATGAAAAATTTCAAAATTTACCCAAATGAGCCACAACCCACTTTGAACCACCCCAAACCATTCTTGTGCACCTTGGGTCTTTCCTTACCCCAAAATACTACATCTTGCATCCCCAAACTATTTTCCAATCCCAAATACTTCTTGTTATGTATTTATACCCATCCTCAAATCCTACATCTTATCATGGCCTCAATTGGTTGTTCACATTGATCTCATCTATGTGCTATGACCAGATGGTCTATATATATCAGATGACCTTCTAAATGAAAGTCGCCAATCATTTGTGATTTGGGTTAGATAGGAGACTAGAGAGGCATTTGAACGCACCCCAATACAGACAAAGGTAATAGCCTCAAATCTTGTAGTACACACATCATCTGAAAGCAAAGTGCCCTCCGACTCAATCTCCTATTGATCGCATATCGAGTGCAGATACAACCCTCTCTAGTTGCCCACTCAATGCGCAGTTGGTACAATGAGATATGGAACTATAAGATCGAGAGATATGGCCTAGTGGGTCAATGAATCCCTCCTCTGAATCTTGATATGCATAAGTATGGTTCTTGTAGAAACTGAGCTTTACAAGAAGCTTGTTGGGGGCCAACAAAGTCCTGAATGTGTGGCTGTAAGAGACCCTCCTAGATAACTTAATCTTGAATGAATGTGGCTATAAGAGATCCTCCTACATAACTTGATTAACCTCATGATAGGTAAGCAAAACAGAAGGGCCTATTGCCATACTAAAAGTAGGGTAATGTGTCCATGTGGATCCCTAGACTCTTAAACCAAGTCCATGAGGATAACTTGGTTAACCTCAGATTCTCAAGCCAGCTGCATATATTTGTGTACCCTCTAGTTGCTCTTCGCAGCTAGCCATGGAGCCTACATTGGCTTGATGTATAAGAGCTATACTCACTGACTTGGTAGAGGTATGTGATTGCCTAGATGCTATGTCTAGTTGGAATGGAGATGCCTCAAACTGAGGACTGATGGCTTATTTTGGATCATTCGTGACAACAAGAGAACTTGGAGCCTCTCCACTTGAGCCCAAGTTGCCTCTAGTAGGATAGGATGTGACGACCTCCACGATAGTTCGTCGAGCATTAAATGCTCTCTATGCATGCTTGAGATATGTTGAAGGTCATGACCTTGGTTTATTTGGGGTTAATCTTCAAGTCCCCTGTCTCTTAGAAGGTATGGAGTGTATCCAAGTGTTGCTTGTGGCCCTTCATTAAAGGATGAGAGTAAGAATACATCATTTCCATATAGAATAATTTGAATCAAGGAGTTAGCAAGGGAGTAACCTACCCCCCTTGTGTCCCAATGAAAGTCTCAAGCTCATTTATGTAGAGGCCAAACAAGGTCGGAGAAAATGGACAACCCTATTT
Organism: Dipteris shenzhenensis; assembly: GCF_047967505.1. NCBI lineage: Eukaryota > Viridiplantae > Streptophyta > Polypodiopsida > Gleicheniales > Dipteridaceae > Dipteris > Dipteris shenzhenensis. Next base: position 37,946,449 of record NC_141618.1, on the reverse strand, counting down.
GACCCAAATGGTGCTCATGATCTCCTCTGTCCACCTTGTACCCATTCGAACCTTGCTTGAGACTCTCTCATATAGTGCCATGCCTATCCAAATGATCTTCCAACCATACCCCAAGTCTATGAGGTGACCTCTTGGCACTATGTCAAAAGCTTTGTGGAAATACACAAAGTAACAATTAACTACCTATCTTCATGCTGTGACTTCGTCAATGACAACTCTGAGTGTGAGTGTGTGATCTAGAATTGCATGATCATTCTAGAAGCCTCCTATCCCTTGGCCCTAACTCCCTGTAGCTCTGCAAGCTTGCTGACCTGTGTGTTGAGCACTGATGCATAGATTGTGGACATGACATGCCCAATCATAATGGTCTTATAATTTTTTGAGCTTATGGGATCCTCTATCTTGTGAATGGGAGTGATGATGTTAAAGGTCTAAGAGCGAGGGAAACTAGTGCAAACAACTTCATTTTAAACAACTTCACTAAGATCGGGGCCATGGTTTATGCACTGTATTCATATGATTTTATTAGGCCATTGTGAAGCTTCAAAGCTATATGTTTGATCCTACTAGCTATGAAAACTGTGCAAGAGGTAGGATGGGGTAGTTGTGATAGATGATAACTATTGAGAAATGTACATTGTGTGTGCATAGGAGTGCCATAGTGTGGTTTACGTGAGAGGATCATCGCTTGTTACACAAAAAGTCTTTAGAGTTGTTACTAAACATGTTTATTAATTCCTCATTTTGGTAAATGAATACCTGCTACTTTTGGTTCTAGATGATGATACTCATGTATCATCTCTTCCTCACTTGAAGGTGATGCTTAGTATTGAAGCTGAGTTCATGGGGCCCTCCATCGTAAAATAAGATTTGTTTAAATATGAGAACGTGTATGCATGCCTAACAAAGGCCTAATTTTTTTTTTCCAAAAAAGAAAAAGTACAAATTTTATTACAATCTACAAAAGACAAGGTAACCTCTTGAACAAGAAGACTAAAACAAGATTTAGCCCTAATTTAGAGCGGCTATGCGGTAACACATCAAGGCTACTCTGACTACCTCTATAACCTTATATATATGCACATCACTCCACAGTTTTTGCTTGAACTTCATGCTATTGCAATGATGCAAGAGAGCCTAAACTACCACGGCCCTATCTACCTACCAAATTTCCATAAGTGCATCATTCATTTCACCTCTATCCTAGAGTAATGCCTGCTTCCACCTAGGCATAAAAACAATCTGCACTTGACTTAGCCACCTCGTGCGACTACATTCCACACTATCCACATAGTCGAGCATTCCCATAAAATATCGAATTGTCTTTCCTTCTTACTTTTATAGTGAGCACACAAGGGAAAAACACGAGGATTTCATTTGGCTATCCTCACCTTAATCGGTAGATTTCCCACCAGGACTCTCCAAAGCAAGGGAGGGAGTGGCACTCCATACCCTTGTAAGCCTTTGCCTCCATACTCCCGTGCTATCATCAAGGGCTTTGTCAGTCCACTATACTTGAGCTAATGTTGCAACACTCTGTCCCTATGAAAGCTTAAAATCCTTAAGAGAAAACGTTTGCAATGGTTTACTTGAACGATGCATAAATCCTTTGAGTTCTTATAAAAAGAACTCGTTGGTTTGTCATCACTCAAACGACCTAAAAGATCCATCATGAATCTTTTTTCAGTTTGTATTAACTACTACCTAGCCATAATATCATCAATAGACGTCCACTTCCTTCTCTTTGGATCCCAAATGTCGTAGAATGCTTGAATTCCCTTTCCCTAAAGATGCTTTACACATTTAGAAGCTCTCTCCATTGGAGAGAAACCATCCTTAAATGCCCAATCCCAACAACCACACTGACTTTTACAACGAGGCATTTGCATGTAAAGACCTTAGACAAGTCCAAGTCATGTTTGCAAACATAATCTTCCAGACTTGCATCATTTTATTCAGGTATTTAGACGGAGAAATCTTGAACTAGTTCAAGAAAGGACTATATCCTCTAATTCCATAGGGCTCGTTAACAGATATCAAAGGTCTTGTAAACTTAGGCCATGGTTAGTCCCCTACGAGCTTATATAACCATTTAGAGCATAAAGAATCACACTTCTACTTCATTCCTTGCAAATTCAAAGCTCCATCCACCTTCTTCATCACAACTAAATCCTAAGCAAAACAATGGCACTGTTTCTTCCATAGAAAATCATGCATCAAATGATACAACTTTCATTAAACCTTTTCAAAAATGGAAATATTGCCGACAGACCTTTAACACCTTTCCATTTATCAATTTTGTCTACTAATTTTTTTAGGCACCAAACTTTTCCTTCAAATGCCAAACCAACAGGGCATCCCATTAGGGGAGATTCGGGGTCTCAAAAGGGCCTTATAAGGAATGGATTAAGCTAATTAGAAATGAACCTACTATGGTAACCCATGGGCTAAGGGATCTATAGCATTGACTCAATTGACATGGGTACCTTTATTTTGAAATTGGGCAATCTTGGCCTTTGGATGGAGGTGATGGATAGATCAAAGGTCTAGGATGCCTTTAGTGGATGGTGGATGCACTTTGGTGGGCTCCAAAAGGAAAATTTGGGGAGGCCTCATTAAGAGGGGAAAGGTGGTTGTCTTTCCCTCTCATCTCATCCCTTGATCTACTTCCAAATCTAGGGCCCGGATTGAAGCGCCATTTGTACTCATCTCCTCCCTTGGATCTACTAGCAAATCTATGGCCCATATTGAAGCACATTTTCCTCTCATCTTGTCCATTAGATCTTTGTGTTAATCAACGGTGTAGATTTCATCCTTCTATCCTTTGATGGTATCCCTTAGATCGACCCCTTGATCTAATGGCTGGGAGTGCTTTACCTCAAATTTGAATGTATCCCTTGGATTGAAGATTAGATCAAGGCCTGGGAGTGAAGATCATGGGTCCAAACTCTAGGTTAGAGGTCTCCACACAATTAAATGCTTTTGTCAACTTCAACATGGCATTGCCCCACACCTCAGAGCACTCTCATTGGTACACCTCAAATTGCTCTCTAATCCCTTGAAATTAGGAAACACTAATTGGGGGCCCTTTTGAGACCCCAGATCTCCCCTAATGCAAATACCTTACACTTCCCTTGCTTATACCACGGTCATAACTTTTCATTCTAAACTTTTATCTAGATGTTCATACACATATAATTGTAGATCTTCTGGCTCCTAGCATAAGATATGTCCATAAGTTACGCTAAGAAAGAAAAGTCCGGCATGCCAAGAAGCAGTGCGGAAAGAGCATATCTAGAAATAAAACTAAAACTCAAACCGGCATGATTCATAGAGACCAGGCATAAGGACCACCACATTATCTTATGTAAACTTATGAAACCAGGTAGTTCTATAAGTAGAGGCAACAACTTTAGGTGAAATTACTCGTGAGCCGTTTGGGTTCTTGCCAAGCGCATGCTCAAGCGATCGGAACAATGGTGATCAATGGAATGAACATGCTTTTCCTATGAAAATGGCATGCTTGCCCTATGAAAATGGCACCCTTGTAGCAGGAAGAGATGATGCTGGCTTGGAGTAGCATAGACAAAAGAATGCCTTCATCAAGTCACAGCAATGCACGATCATCCCAATCCGAGAAGTCTTTGAACTTCAACAAAATGCAATAAAAGGAGAGACATCCTAAGTGCGGGAGTCATTGCTACACTGATGACGTTTTGGCACGAAAATATGAGAGTTTCTCCAAATAGAAAGGAAATCTGTAAAAAGCGGTTGGGACACAAGGTGTTTGAGGAGCACATCATACACATGCTTTGATACAATGCATGTCAGTGGTGCCTAAACCAACCTGGTGGTTGTTTGTGATTGAGCTTTGGGATAGTTTACTTGTTTAATTTCTTAAACCAGGCTTAGACTAAATGTGATTGTCCTAAACCAACTCGGTGGTTGGAACATGATGCAACTGTAGGCTGGTTTAGCTCAATCACTAGTTATGTGATTGTCCTAAACTAGCATGGCTGAACACACATTAATTGTTGACCAGCCGGATGGCGTGGTTGAGTAGAAATAAAAAAAAATATATTTCACAATAGAAAAGCAATATAATGTTATTTTACTAAACTAGCTTGGTGGTTGGAACATCATGTAACCATGGCTGCTGTAACTCAATCAGCACAGTTATGTGATTTTCCTGAACCAACGTGGTTGAACAGACATTAGTTAAATCATAGCTGGTTTAGCTCAATACCAGTTATGTGATTGTCTTGAATCAACGTGATTGAATAGACATTAGTTGTTGACCTACCCGGTGGCATGGTTGAGCAGAAACTAACAGCAATATATTTCGCAACAGAAAAGCAATATATTATTATTTTACTAAACCAGCTCGGTGGTTGGAACATCATGCAACCATGGTTGCTTTAGCTCATATCACCAGTTATGTAATTGTCCTGAACCAATGTGGTTGAATAGACATTAGTTAAATCGTGGCTGGTTTAGCTCAATCACCAGTTATGTGATTGTCCTGAACTAGCGTGGTTGAACAGACATTAGTTATTGACTAGACCGATGGCGTGGCTGAGCAAAAATTAACAACAATATATTTCACAATAGAAAAGCAGTATATTGTTATTTTACTAAACTAGTCCAGTGGTTGGAACATCATGCAACTGTGGCTGCTTCAGCTCAATCACCAGTTATGTGATTGTCCTGAACGAGCGTGGTTGACATACATTAGTTGTTGGTGGTCTCAGTGGTTGAAATTACTGTGTTTCTTAGTACTTAAATTAGTTAAATTTAATTTCCTACTATTCGAGTCATATAGCACTTAATTTCTAGACCGGGAAATGTGATTGTCCTAAACCATTCCGCTTGTGGTTCAAGAAAACATCAGTTTACTGATTGAAATTGTGAAATTCAAAAATGAAAAGTAATATACTTGTTATTGTCTAATATGTGAAGTAGAGACCGTCATGCTAAACCAGCCCGATGTTTGAAATTGTGACTATCCTAAACCAACCCAGTAGTTGAATTGTGACTATCCTAAATGTGTCCTAAACCAGCCCAGTGTTTGACTATCCTAAATGTGTCCTAAACCAGCCCAGTGATTGCAATTATGACTGTCCTGAACCAACCCGGTGGTAGAAGTTGTGATTGTCCTAAACTAGTCTGCTATTTGAAATTGTGACTGTCCTAAATGTGTCCTAAACCAACCCAGTGGTTGGCTGTCCTAAACATGTCCTAAACGAGCCCAGTGATTGAAATTGTGACTATCCTAAACCAACCCGGTAGTTGAAATTGTGACTGTCCTAAACCAGCACAATGATTGAAAATTATTTTCCTTTATTATATACATAAATTAGTCTGCAATTTTGTGCATATTGTGTTTTGTCTTGTTTTAGTAGTGCAAAAAAGGGTTCACTGTACTGTTGTTCCATTTAAGAGAGGGCTCATTATTCTATTGTTCCCACATGTAGGGTCAACAGATGGAGTTATGTCTCAAGTTTATGGATCAAAATCCTAACATTTCAATTGGGAAGATGAGCTTTGAGCATTGTAAGCCCTGGTACGTCACGAAAATCAAAGACGCTAATGTTTGTTATTGCAAAACACACATGGACTTTGACCTAGCCCAACAAGCTATGAACGACTTGAGATCTAGTTGTGTTTGAGCATTGCTCCATGGGGATCGATGCCATGTCTCCACGATGAATGCACAGTCTGTAGGCCACCTATATCCTCATCATGTGTTGCAAGGGAGGCTCAGTATTTTGTAGCCTAAGGTCTTTGTGGGAGCTAATGGTTTGTCCAAAGGGAGACTGTGAGTGGCACCGCATTGAATGCATTCGTGGCACATGCAAGCATTGCAGTCTGAAGCTGAAGAAGAAGACATTTCATGTCTATCCAAATGAAATAAGGGAAGACAATTGTGTTGCTCTAAAATGGAGGAGATTAGAAAATGTCAATGTTGAAGGATTTGATAAAAAGAGATGGCTACCGTTCACATAAGAGCACTTAGTTGAGGGACCTTATAGGTCACGTGATTCAATCCATCCCAAAATATGTGCTTCACAATTTCACGGCTGAGCCTTGCCAACTTTTCCCCATGGCTCTATTGTCTTTGCAATCATTATGAAAAAAGGAAACTCATTTTGGTGCCTTTTAGCCTAGAAGGAAAATAGCTCTCCACCAGTCAAAGGAGGGCCAACGTAACATTGATATAATACCAAAAAGGGAGAAAAAAGAAATATTGTCAAGTTTGTATTTGAAGGTGCATTGAGAAGAGAGAGAGAGTGTAGGTATGAAGGAGACGAAGTAGAATAGCTGTCACGTCAAAGTCTTAGATAGACGATAACACACAAGTACAAAGTACTTGTACCTAGACCTAGGACTAAGTGTCCTAGGTGTCACATAGGACTAAGTGTCCTATGTGGCCTAAAAGGCACTAACACTATAAGTGCCTACACTTATGCCTACAAGGCACATACCATGGCCTATAGGGCATCACTAGAACCACCAGAAGATGGCCTACAAACCCCCCTCCATGGGATGGGCTGAAGTACTCTGGAAACGTCTTAGAATACCTGGTGGTTTCTGGTCATGGTGGCACATGTTCATCCAAAAGGATATAGCCACCTATGAATGTACAAGGAATGTCAGATCATGTAACAAAGGGAACCAAGTGTAAAGCATGTCGGAAGACTTTGAACTTGGGACAAGGAAGTGCCTTTGTAAACATATCTGCGATGTTGTCCTCTGTGGGAAGATAGGACAAGTCTATGTCTCCTGTCGACAACCGCTCCCGAACATAATGATAGTGAACTTCTATATGCTTGGTACGCGCATGAAACACTGGGTTATGCACAATGACCAAAGCACTCTGGCTGTCAGTGTAGACAATAGTGGAGGATGTCTGGCAAATACCAAGATCTGTAAGTAACTGTCGAAGCCAAACACACTCTACTGTAGTGATGAAAGCTACCCTGTACTTAGCCTCACAGCTAGACATGGCAACTGTCGATTGCTTCTTGCTGAGCCAAGAAATACATGAATTGCCAAGCAAAAAACAATTGCCAGTATGTGACACTCTGGTGTCGGAACATCCTGCCCAGTCACTATCGGTGTAAGCATGCATGGTAAGTGAACCCTGATCACCATAGAAGAGGGCTAAATCCTGAGTGCCTCTGAGATATCTAAAGACTCTCTTCACTGCCAACCAATGCTGCGAACTGGGCATGTGCATGAATCTGCTGAGCTGAGATACTGCATACTGCAAGTCAGGTCTGGTGTGACATAAATAAATAAGGCATCCAATAGCCTACTGATAAAGAGTGATATCACATGGTGGGCTCCCATCATGAGCTGAGAATTTGAAGCCAGGGTCCACTGGAGTAGAGATTGGCTTGCAATCCTCAAACTGAAAATGATCAAGGAGCTGTCCAATATACTTGGACTAAGACATCATGATACCCCCCTCAACATGTGCAAACTGATTGCCCAAATAATAATGGAGCCATCCCATGTCTGACATGTCAAAAATCTACTGCAAATCAGCCTTAAAAGCTACAATTTGCTGAGTATCTGGGCCCGTGATGAGCATATCATCCACATATAAAGTTAGCACTAAAAAATCAGATCACTCCCACAGACATAAAGAGTGGGTTCTGTGGGACTATTATGAAAACCAAGGGATAGTAAGTGTGCATGAATTTTGGCATACCATGCCCTGGGTGCCTACTTCAAACCATAAAGGGCTTTTTTAAGCCGACATACCTTATTTTCAGAATTAACAACCTCAAAGCTAGGAGGTGTGTGACATAGACTTCTTCCTGCAGATCCCATGAAGAAAAGTGGTCTTGATGTCAAGTTGGTGCACTTGCCAATGATGATAGGGTGCAATGGCAATGACACATCGAATGGTAGTAATCCTAGATGTGGGAGCAAATGTCTCTTCAAAGTCAATGCCTTGTTGTTGGGCATACCCTTTTGCAACAAGACGGGCTTTGTATCGATCTATGCTGCAATCAGATTTCCTTTTTAATTTGTAGACCCACCACGTTCCAATGGCATGCTTGCCAAATGGGAGATCTACTAATTCCCATGTGTCATTTTTGTCAATACATTGTAACTCAGCTTTCATTGCATCCATCCACTCTTTGCTGTCAAAAGCATCTTTATGGCACAAAGGCTCTTCATTGCAAGCTGTAGCAAGGAGGGCAAACTCAAGAAGGTGACCATGCTGTCTATTCCCTGATCTTGTCCGAGCAGCAAAAGGCTGATCTTGTTTGTTGTCCCTCAATGTATCAAGAAGCCATCTGGGAACTTGCCTTTGCTGTCTATTGACAACTCTTTCTTCAATGATTGCATCATGAGTAGTGGGATCATTTTGAGCCGAAAGAGAGACCTGCAAATCAGCATGAGGTTGAGGCTGATTATTGCTTAGTGGAGGGCCTGCAGGAGGCTCATGTTGCTACTCAAAATCCTCTTCTGATGATGGCAGAGGTAACCAAGATTCAAAGGCATCAAACATGCAGTATCTGGCTTTGCTTTGCAGTCCACAAGAGGAGAAGCTGAATGTTCAGCAAAGATCAGATCTCTACTAACAATAATCTTCCCAGTATTTGGTTGATATAACCTATACCCTATGCTCTCCCGGCTGTAACCAATGAATATGCATTTGATTGCCTTGTCATCAAGCTTATGTCTCAGTTGAGATGGTACATGAACATATGCAAGAGACCCAAAAACTTTCATGTGTGAAAGTGAAGGCTTCTTGCCTTTCCATGCTTCATAAGGTGTAATATAGTCTTCAATGCCCGTGTAGGTGATCTATTCAGCACATAGTAGGCACACATTACTGCATTAAGCCAAAATTTATTGGGCAAAGACTTGGCCTTAAGCATGCATCTGGCCATCTCCATTGTGGACCTATTTTTCCTTTCAGAAACAGGATTCTGTTGAGGAGTGTAAGGAATAGTGCATGAGTGAATAATGCCCCGTGAGAATAGAAATGCATCAAACTCCTTTGACATATACTCACCCCCCCTATCTGTGTTGAGGGTGACAAGCTTGTTTCCTGGTTCATTCTCAACCATATTCAGCCATCTCTGAAAGCATAAGAAAACTTTAGATTTTGCCTTTAAAGGATATACCCAACAATACCTTGTGAAATCATCAATGAGAGTCATGAAATACTTGTATCCTCCAATGGCATTTGTCCTCATTGGGCCACAGACATCACTGTGTACCAGCTGCAATTGCCTTTGTGAGAGTTTTGGACAATTCTTTTGAAAAGGAATCTCTTGAAGGTATTGAAAGCCCCAAATTTTGCCAAAGTCCCGCAAGAGACTTCACACATTCAACACATGTATGACAGTCTCGAGAGAAGCAATAGCTGTACAGATAGCTCAAGTACGATGTACGGCTGTATTGTCAACTCAAGTACGGCTGTATGGCTATACGGTTATATGTTGTAGAACTGAAGGTACGGGGATCTGAAGTACTGCAGGTACGGGAGATCTGCATGGGTCAGTACAGACAGTATGACGATGCAGGTACTGGTCTGTACAGTGGTGCAAGTACGGATCGCAGTGTATAGATCAGGTACCACTGAAGGTATGATGACACAGATGTACGACGACGTGGATGTACGACAACACGCAAGTACGATGATGCAGTATGATGATGTAGTACGGCGATGCAGTACGGCGACACGCGATGCAATACGACGATGCACGATGCAATACGATGACCACTCCTCAGCAGGTATGGTATGATATCCATACGTGGTTGTACAGACGTCTGTACTGTTGTACGGATAGTACAGACAAGAGGCACAGGAAGCAAAGTTGGGCTCTGATACCACTGAAGGTGCATTGAGAAGAGAGAGAGAGTGCAGGTACAAAGGAGATGAAGTAGAATAGCCATCACGTCAAAGTCTTAGATAGATGATAACACACAAGTACAAAGTACTTGTACCTAGACCTCGGACTAAGTGTCCTAGGTGTCACATAGGACTAAGTGTCCTATGTGGCCTAAAAGGCACTAACACTATAAGTGCCTACACTTATGCCTACAAGGCACATACCATGGCCTATAGGGCATCACTAGAACCACCAGAAGATGGCCTACAGTATTCAATGACGATACTTGAGCTACTTTATTATATCTAATGCCCTTGGCCAACTTGTCAAATCGCCTTCTTTAGTACACTTTTTTTGCGGGGCCTTTTTGGCCTTTTTCGGGCCTTTGAGTGTCAATTTTCAGTGTTTCAAATGTCGTTCTATAGGTTTTGGCCCACTTCAGACGCGCCGATGATGTCAGAAGTATCGAATTTTGCACCGTGCATTAGTGGAGTTATGTCATATTTTAGTGTTTTAGAGGAAAGAAAAATGAAGAGATTGTGAATTTCTCTTAGGGGCCCAAAATGAGCTCCCTTTTTTCCTAATGAGATTTTGCTAAAGAATGTTCATTTCAAGAACAATATGAGATACAAATTTCTCACTAGTACAACAAGCAGATAACAATTCTTATGCATATCACACATAGTCATTTGTTTGATTCTACTCTACTGATGCCAATCTACTTTTGTTGACTCACAGTAGTTCAGGTCAATGCAACGCACATACCATTTCCACATTTCAGATGGTAGGGAACATGACACCTTATTTGTGTAGCATGCTTTTCTACTGCATTGGGAATGGATGTAAAAGGAAAATACCCATGCAAAAAATATAAATCAACATTAGGGGTGGTCAGATGGTGCTGCCTCTCAATTTAAATCAGTGGATTCTGGTGCTGTTATTAAGAAAGCTCTATTTAAACACCAATTAGCATTCCCTCAAGAAAAACTCAATGTCAATGCCCATGATCCTGTAACATGGCTTACAACCAACCTCTCCATAGGCATGCATTCAACATATAGTAAAAAAAGCCTTAAGAATAGTGTAGTCCATAGAGTATTCCATGAAGTGAAAGTGGATGAAGTGCAAAGGAGAAGCCGGTACAATTGCAAGAAAATTAAAGGACTTTGTGGTCTACACAGCATATGGGGATTTTCAAACAACCACCTGATTAAAATAAGAAAACTTTCTTGTTTTTGAAGTGTGTGCATCATAGGGGATCATGACAAGTGTGAGAACATTGCAACGGTGAAGACATGGGAGTGAGCTTAAGTTTTCCCTCTACATTCAGATGGAGTGACAAAAAATGGAGAGACAAACAACAACTCACTGATTGTCTAGAAGAGGGGCTTAACTTTATAGTTGTTGCTGCCTCTGGGGAGAACGAGAAAGATGATCCATACTTTTCGTTGTAGTGCACAAAACCTAAGCATAAGGTTGAGTTAAGGATAATTAGGGAACAACCTATGAGAAGGGGGATGTAGTCATCAGAGCTTTTTGGTAAAAAAAGCATCCAAGAGAGGCCACAATTACAAACTGCTACATAAGAGTCCATAAAAATTGGTGTATATTCATCTAGTAAGAGCTATTAAGTTCCAAATGCAACCTGTGCCACAAAGAAAGAAGGCAAGAGTGTCTTCAAACTGGATTTAGAAATGCATCTTGGGGTGCCATGGAGTGGTGGACGAGGACGACTAAGATAGTACTAAGAAAATATATTCTCGTTGCAAGGAAACAATATTTCACTTATCTTGGAAAATTGAAAATATATTTGAGACTTCCTTCTTCTGGTAAATCCCAAACTAACCATTGCACTTGTTTTTGTAAATCCTAAACAATAAATCCCATGCTTGTTTTTAGTTTATCCCAAACAACCAATGCACTGGTTTTATTAAATCCCATAACGAATCCACAAATCTATTCATCTTGTAATAATAGAAGAAAGCCACCACACTAGTGTCTATTAATATCCTAGTGTGCAACCAACCCACCATGTTGGCGACCACTTATCCTGCACTACCACTGTGTAGCTATCCTAAAATTCATTGCATAGCACTATACTAAAACAGTCCCCTTTAGGATGGTTATCTTTAACTATCAGATTTCAACCATTGGGCTACTTAAGAGATTTACGTATTAACATGGAAGGAGGTGGACACAAAATCAAGTATTACTAGCACCATAAATCATGGATGATGGCACTTCAAGAAAGTCCATAAGTCCAAGAAATTCCTGCAAAATTTTTAATTTTAAAAAACACAATGAAATTTTGTGGCTTAAGGAATTCCAAACTCCCAACTATCTTATCAACCTCTCTATAAATAGCAAGCATCTCCTAGCTGTTTAAGCTAGCCTAATGCACTATTGTAGACCTCAACACACACTTTTCTCACCAATTGCTTGCTACTCTCTACCTACTTGTACACCCATAGTAACTCCTCCTTTCACTGGGGGTCCTCTTCATCCTGCTCTTGACACTCTATACATAGTCG